>NC_060274.1:18316461-18616461 GCF_021613505.1 Equus quagga | reverse complement strand
TAAATGGGGAGGTGATATTTCATGAAAGCTTCTCCTTCTCCACACACATGCACAATCTTAACCATAACCAGGGATTCTTTAGAGTGCTGGTCAAGTTTTTTGTTTTGTTCTGTTCGTTTGGTTTGGTCTTAAGATCGTTTTGTCTAGAAGGCTCTCCTGGTGCAGAAACAAGACATTGGTCACCGCCTAGGAAGGTGCCTGATTCCGAGCAGCCATCAGCTGGACCATAACTCTAACTTAAATACTATGAGTCACAAAGGAAATATAAGTGATCATGGTAACTACTTGTGCTTATAAACTTAACACCCAGCAAGGTGGGAAAAGTGGTAAGCCTATTTGACTAGCTAGAAACTTCGCAGAAGTTCCCAGGGCTGCTCTGTTTCAAGAGGAGAGAATAAAAATTCTAGCTGCTCTGGTGCTGGCTGCCGTCCTCTTTTCCCTGGGTACTTCAGAGGCCTCCTTTCTGGCCTCTCCTGACTCACTGCCCTACCTCCTCCACCATCCTTCCAAAGCACACATTGCATCCTGCCTCTTCTCCACTTAAACCCCTGCATTCGCCCCTGATCGCCCTCGGGATGAAGTCTGAATCCCTCAACGTGGTCTACAAAGCACTTCAGGATCTGGCCTCTGCCTACTTCCAAGTTCATTTCCTGTGACTGCCTTTTTGTGCTCTCCCTGCAGCCGGACAGAACTCCCTGCAGTTCCAGGCTTCCTCTTGCCTCTGGGCCTTTGCCCGGGATGTTCTCATTGTGTACAAGCTCCCTGTCATCCATACCTAGCCGCCCACTGCTCACCAGCAGCTCAACCTGAGCTTTGCCTGCCGTGGGACTGGATTAAATGTTCACCCCGCCCCTGACCTCCCAGCCACCCACCCTTGTACTCATCATGGGATTAAAAGTACTTATGACTTGTCTTTCCCACTAGATAGTAAGTATTCGAGGGCAGGAACAGTGTCTTGCCTGTTATATATATAGTCTGTAGCCAATTTCTAATACACAGAGGAGCATATCTCACGAGAAATAGTTGTGGAAGGAAGGATGGAAGGAGGAATGAAGAAAGGAAGGGAAGGAAGAGGGACAGAGGAAAGAAGAAAAGCAAAGAGGGGAAGGGAGGAAGCAATGCAGGCAGGCAGCAATGGAAAGTACTGGAAGCGGGAAGGAGATATGGGGAGAAGGGGCCTGGCATAATAGAGAGCTTACGATGTCTCCTACTAGTTTCTTTCATTAAATCTTCATGACAACTCTTTGAAGCAGGAATTAGGATCTGTAATTACAGATGAGGGAAGTGGGCCTCAGAGAGTTCAGCCTGCTGTCAGAGGTCTGCCAGCTAGAAGGTTGTGGTGCTGGGATTAGAGCGCGGATCTGCCTGATCCCAAACCTGTGCTCCTCCTCTGACCCCACGCTCCCTTTTGCATTTCCCAGCCACGTCACGGACCAAGTAGAGGAAGATGTCCTGCGACCACCTTGCATATTTCCCTCCGTCTTGATGCAGTCAAGCAGGTCTTGATGCAGTCATTCTCCGCAGCTGCTGGTTATCCAAGACTTCCTGTGCTTCAGGCTGAAATAGAAATGAGCTCAAAACAAACCCACTGGCCTATTTTTGTTAATCACAATAAACTAGTGTCTGTAGCAGAGCTGATTTCATTTAATTGAGGTTGTAGAAAATATTGCAGAAAGTAAAGCCTAGGAATGCCACATTAAATTTCCTGGAAAACCAGCGATTTGCAGTCTTCAAAGGGGTCATTGATGAATTCATAATCAGATTGTGATGAGTTTCAGCCGAGTAGTAAGATTGTGGCATCCAGAAACCAGGAAATGTGTTTGTGCTCTGAGTTCCTTGCATCATGAGTGTCATGTGCCTAAGTACACTTAATTAGCTACTCTGATGACATCAGTTACAGTGTCATATGTCATGGGTGGCTAATTGCTTGCCAACTGAAAGCTCTATTTAAATAAACACCAGGGGCTCCCTCTGAGGTCTGCACCAACCATCTTTCAAGCTGACAAGACATAGCTTTAGTACCTTGGGGCAAAGAAACGGGCATTTTCATACAGAAATCCAACAGATATTACTGGGGAAGCAAGGACATTTTTTTAAGAAAACGTCTCTCATCTAATCAGTTAGAGAGTGCAATCTGTAAGGATTTTTTAATACTAGTTATTAAAGTGCACAATAACATTTCATGGCCATTATATTTAACTGAAGCACAATTCTATCTTCCACATCTTCTGTCTTCTAAGTGTACTTTGATTCTGAACGGAAGGTTTCTGCCAAGCAACTTAATTATATTTTGAAAGCAATTCTGGGATTTAGCTGTGCAAAGTTAACCTCCCACTTCTGGTCCAACACTCACACATGTTAGCATCAAATAGATACAGGAAAACAACTGGATAATTTTATCCGGGATATGACTTGTATCCTAGACTTTTAAAGAAGGGACGTTAAAGAGATTCACATCCAACTTTCCTTATTTTACACATAAGAAACTAAGCCCAGGGACTGAAAGTAATTCACCTAAGAGCTCTTAGCTCAATGTTATCTCTGTTCCGCCCTACTCATAGGAATAGCGTGGGGTAGTTTGTTGGTTCCTGTTGATGATTATAACTCATTTTTATAAACTATTGTTCAGACCAGCAGGAATGCGAGGCATCTTTCTCAAAGTTAAGCAGTAAAGTGACAGCAAAAATGAAACCAAAATTCAGACCTCCTCATTCATGGTCCAGAGCTTGTAACATCCAGGATGTTGCCTTTTTATAGAAAGTATGTTTGTGTCTGACATTCGTTTAATTTTTTTTGACAATACCTGTTCATTGACTGCATTTTGCAGATGCTATTTGCTATGCAAAAACACTAAAGATCCTCCCATTTCAAAAAGAGACAGTAAAGAAAGGGAAGAAAGAAGAAAAAGAAAGTCAGATGCTGTGTTTTTCAAGGAAAAATGGAAAAATTATCTCTTCCCGTTAAACTTTATTTAGATCTTGACCCTTGCCTGTTACCAGGATGCATCTTCTTATTGCGGAACCAACAGACTTGGACAACAATTTCCCAATTCCACCTCCCCCCTCCAGTCTATTTTCCATACATCTCTCCATTGTATTTAAAAATATAAACCATATCATCTTACTCCTTTGCCTAAAACCTTCATGATTTCCACTGCATTTAGACTAAAATCCAAATTCCTCATCTTGCCCTATAAGGTCCTTCATGATGCAGCCCTGTTAAGTGCTGTTGTCTCACTCATCTCTGTGTCCCCATAACCTAGTACAGCACCTGACACAAAGTAATGCTCAAAAAATATTGGTGAATTGTAGAATGAATGAATGAACATCCATTCCAGACAACCTGAAATATGTACGTCTGGTTGGATTTCCTTCCAAAACCTACAACTGGTCTTTCCCATTGATGTTTATGACACTCCAGGGAATATATTCATTGCCTAGGTTTTATGCCCTCCTACTTGGACAGTTCTGATTTCTTATGCATCCCTAAAATTGCTCAATTCTTCTCTGACAATGAGGCGAAGTGGCTGAGTTTATATAAGACGGAGCAGTGATGAATGGATTCTGGCCAGAACTCAGATGATCTGTCTTTGGAACTGGCTCAATGGTTTCCTCAAGAATCACTCTGACAGAATGTCTATTTTCCTTCACCTCCCACCCATTCTGGTTTGCACCTCAAAAAAATCATTTTTCCACAATGAATTAAGAAATGGGCAAAAGTCTTTTGACATGCCACCAACAAGATATTGACTTTTTTCCTTTCATTAACTATTAGAAAATATGAGATAATAACTGTCATTTTCTAAATAGGATCTGGAGTAAAAGAAAAAATGTTCTTGCTTCAAGATTCCATTTGTGGTGTAGTTCACAAGAGAAATTTCCCCTTTTGTGAAAAGTATTGGCTCTGATCCTATAACAAAATTTCTCTCAAGAAGTAGATTGCTTACTATATGAGGTGAATTAATTTTTACAGAGATGGAAAGCAGCTCTTAAGGGCACCAGGGTATCATTGAGTACACTGGAAGATGTAGTTTTCTGAAGAGTGGTTTATTTATCGTCCACTAAGCTTAGCATTGAAGGGAAGACGCTGTGACTGGTGCACACCCCCACCGAGTGTGCATGGAGTTTCTCCCTGAGTCAGGCATTGCACGTGAAGGCTGGGGATGTCTCTGAAGGCTGCTTTATAGTAAAAGGAATTCTTTCCATGGTTTTCTGGCTTCCTGAGCTAAATGCAAGAAAGTTAGGGGAAGGCACGAGAAGGCCGCCAAACTGTGTCCTTCTCAGACATATCTGAATAGTTGTCTGTCTTTACCACCACATGCATTTTTATTTCAAGGTTAAGCAATTCCCACAGTGTGCTGAAGTAGAAGATTAAGGGTGCTCTGTTAGGTTGAGCAAAGGCAAAGTGGGCCCAGAGAGATATAGAAACTTCAAGGAATCAACAGTTTAAGCATGTTCAATAGCAGCATTGTTGCTAGAAGGTGTGAACTGGATGCAAAGTTTTTAGAAGTGGCCTTTTCTCTTGCTTAATTGCCAGAAGGACAGCTTGTTAGTTTGCCTGCATCACAGAGAACACTTGAGAGGGCTGTTCATCCACAGAGTAAAAGGGGTGGTGAGTTGGCATCTCCCTGTTTCTGACCTCTGTGCCTTTCTTTGTCTTTCGCACGGCACACCACTGACATAGCCCAGAGGGCGATCAGCTCTTACAAAATAGGGCAACTTCAATGAGAATGACAGAAATGGTTATTGTAAAGAGGAAAAGGGAGGCAGTTTATAGAGCCAGAAGAGTCTCTCTTAACACTGAATTCTCCTGTGGAAACAACCTGGAATCCAAAGGCTTGTATCTGTTCAACAGATGCTCAGGTGGATCATACACTGCTGAGTCAGCATCATGCACCTGTTGTAGGGAAGAATCGGTGCTGTCGAAAGGATGCTCTAAGAGCTATTCCAGAGAGTCACAAAGCTGACTTCCTGGGAAAAGCCACATCGTGACCTAGAGCGGGAAGACAGAGATCAGAACATCTGAACCCCAAGGCAGCTCAAACAAATGTCATGAACATATTTTTCTTCTATTTGAGCTGTTTTATTGGGCTCTGGCTTTTTCCCTGCAGTGCCTGTCTCGGAGGTGGTAGTGCTGAGTTTAGAACATGGAGAGAGTGACATCTGATTCATTCACTTGAAGACTGTGGCTCTTGGACTTAGAAGAAACCATAGGCTCAGCAGAAATTCTGGCTGCATCATCTCCTTTGTTGGACAGTTCATGGTAGCTGTGTTTTTGTTTAATGCATTTCTTAACACTTGTGACCTCTTGAAGAATTAGATCATGACTATCATTGAACTGCCTCCTATTAACTACTACCATCCCTGCAGATGGTTTACTTCACGTATCAACTCACCTAAGCAGGTACCAGAGTTTCTTACGGCATCCTCTGTGGTACCTCTCATAGGAGAAGAGCATGAGCCAGACAGCCTGGTGGATCTGGGAAAACATCCTGAGGCAAAGGTGAAGACAACTTCTAAATTTTTTCATTTTAGTTTAAACATTTTCTAATTTGCATTCAAATTCATGATATAATTACATATATTTCTAAAAAAATGTTTTCTCCCAAAATATTGGAGGGAAACTAATGATCTGGGAAGATGTTCCATGCTTATCCTAGTGCCTCAACTCTCAGCACGCTTTGCACAGCCCCTGGAAATACACCTACCTGTTTGAGAAGCAAGGGTGTGCATAGAATCTTTGTTGCCCTGACCGTGTTGTATTTCCAGCTCATCTTGCACAGGTTTAGATAAAAGAATGCAGAATTGCAATGAATAAGTACACAGGTAGTCAGTGCAGAATCTGGAGTGCTGAGACCCTCTTCATCCAGATGAAACAGAGGAAGAAGATCAGTGATGCCCATGGAGATTAAAGTCTTCCACAGCACCTCTCCCAATGGAACCCACCCATTCTGTCCTAGCCAGTGTAGAGGCTACAACTGCACTGAGGGAGTCAACTTTCTCATGGAGAAAATGGGGAGGGGCGTGAAGATTAATTGCATAGTATTTGTGCAGCTTCCCAAGCTGCTCAGTTGCAGCCTATAAAGAAACTGTGCTAACTATCTATGGGAATTCAAATTTCATGATGAAAATCAATTTAAGCCGATTGTACTGAAAGTTTTGTGCAATTGCACTATTTCTTCAATATGCTTTATATTCAAAAGCTCTCATCATTTATCTTTGGGTGATTTCTAAAAGGTTATAATTTTTATATCCCACTAAAACACACATGTAACTGTTTATGATGTTTTTCGATTACAGAAACTAATTACCATTAATGAGAAGTGTTCCAAGCCATACAGTTCTCTTAATTCAACTTTTCAATAAGCAAGAAAAGAAAAGAAATGTTTGGAATTATTTCCCGTGAATAGAGAAATGCAGGAAATTTATCCAAATTTATGATAACAGGCTCTTTTTTTTTTGGATATTCTGTATTTGGGATGCTCAATAGGCTTCAATGATTACAGATGTTTTCATTCAAGAGTATCTTTTAAATTAAATATCAGGAATCACCAGTAGCAGGAAAATCCAACCTTGCTGATACCAGCGTCTGAATGCGTTCAAGGGTACTCAAGAAGCCTTCTTTCAGGAGCCACTATTGTAAGGAGTCACTTCGCTCCCTAGCATATAGTCAATATGGTTTCCTGTTTTCACAGAACAATTAGCCTTGTGTATTGATGCACATTCACAGACACTGAGAGAAAAGCACCAAAAAAAAAAAAAAAAAAAAAGATGGGAGAACTGTTTTCCCCTAGGTTTTATTGGCCTTTCTGAAATTGCCAATATTTCATGTCCATTTCACCCATCCATGCCTTTGCACATCAATTTCCTCTACTGAAATGCTTATTCCATTTGTCCTCATGGCAAACTCTCACTTAATAATGTCTCTTATTTGCTTTCTCTGGCACCTCCCCCTAGGCAGACGTAATTACTGATTTCCCTATGTGTGTAATACTTCTAATACACTTTGAAATATCTCTAATACAGTTCTTTGTTATAATCAATTTTAACTATTGGCTAACAAGCCTCTCTCCTAAGCAGGAACTTAATAAAGACAAAGACTTGTTTAGTCATCTTTTTTCTTGATTTTTTATATGCCTCGTTATTTTTGATTGAATGTCAGACATTGTCAATAGAACAGAAGAGACAGAGTAAATAGAATTAACACCCAGAAATGGGCACACCTCTTGTTCTGTCAGGCTATTAGTGTGGTTGGTTGAGTTGATCTAGTCTGTAGTTGGGTTGGGTTTGGGTTTTGTTGTTGCTATAGTTAACCTTGAGTGCACCATGAACTTCATATTCCTTTAATGGGGGGCTGCTTTTATCTTGTGCTTAGAGTAGATCTTGCAGTGTGGAAGGATTTTTCTTAATATTCTTGCTCCATCCTCAGATTGCAGCACCTCAGACACACCTGCGCCATTCTTGTCTTTCCCCCATCAGTAGACTGTGAGTGCTTGTTACTAAGTGCTAGGCTTGTGCTTGGACCAGTAGAGTTGGAGATGGGGTCTGGGAATTGGATGCATGATTGAAGGTTCCTCAGTTCTCATGATCTGTCCTCAAGCTTAGGAAGGTCCTGTGAGCGTGAGTCTTGGGGGTAGGGCTTTCTCAGCATTCCTGCCCCTTCTTCCCCTCCCCTTATCATGGCAGCCAAACCTTGAGTAGTAGAGAGTTTTCTGCCCTTTTCTATCAGTAACAGATGTCTGCTTAGTATCAGTGCAGGATTTGGGGCTCAAGTAAGTTCCATACTTCCCTCCCCTGGAAGCAGAGGTCTTTTGCTCCTGGCTGCCCCCCAGAAGCATTGGATCTTTGACTTTACTGTGAGACAAGAGAATTTCCTGCCTCCCTTCCTGCCAGGAGCTTAAAGCTTTTGCTTCATATAAGAGAATGGTCTGGGAAAGTGGATGGACTTTTGTGTTGTCCTGAGTGGCCGCCAGTTACCTCCTGACACTTGTGCCATCGCTTTCTTTCTTCTCCCCTGCCTTCAGTCTTGTTCATCATCTCACACTAGAGATTTGCAAGATTTCTCATGTCTGGGCTCCCAATTGTTCTAAACTGTCATGCTAACTCACACTCTGTCTTTAAAAATTCATAGAATTAAAGCTTCCTTCTTGTTACCAGGTTTTCCCATACCTTGCCAATGGCAGGACAATTTATATGTCCCATCTTTCCTTGGAGGAATTTGTCATTCTTTGGAATTCAATTCATCTGGTTGCCTTGTGACTTCAGCTCTCTGATAGGCTCCAGGAAAGTTGTCATTTTGTAGATTATCTCCCCTTTTTTTCATTGTTAAGTGAATGTAATCCCAAGTGGAAGTGGAACTTCCCTGGTATAATCACATAAATGCCTACCATCCAGCAGAAGTTTGGGACAGAAGAGACACTCCTTAAACTGTATTAAGCCACGCTTCTTCTCATTCAAAAATTCCACATATCATCTTGTGGGAGACACCTCAACATTTCTCTTTAACATATCTCCTCAATTCTTCCAATGAGAGTCAAGTGGTACAGAAAAAATGCTTATTATTCTCCTTGCTTGATTATTTTTGGCGAGCTCATAAATTAAATAGCCACAGATTTCAAACTTTTCCCGATGACTATTAATCCTTTAGTCTTCAGACAGAAATGAGCTTGTCACAAATACACTGAGTTATTTTAAAGGCGGATCTGAGCCAATTCCTTTTACGTGTTGCCTGAAGTAAAAATTCAGGTAAGATAACTATGACAGCTTGTTACAAAAGTACTATTTAACTGCCATTTTTGTCAATAATAAAAAAAGAGAAGATTCTTTTAAAACGTGCAATATTGGAAAAGTCACCTTATCCTGGTTTCCTGTGTAGATCATGCTGAAATGGTGAACCATGAGGCTGCCCATGGTCGGTCAGTCGGTCGGAGCTTTCCCTGTGCTTCTGACACTTCATAGTGATGGGGGAGGGGAGGGGAGGGGAACAGCCTATTTGCAGTGTTGAGAAAAATCAATTTCCATCTTCAAAAGATGAAACTACCAAGCAAGATATTGACTTAGAAATAAAGTGTTTCTTAAAGACTTCCCATATCCTATAAATGTTAGACCCAAACCTAAGAGTTTGGTGATTTAAAGTTTATTGCTAATTTCAGACAAACATGCATATAACTCTGCCTCAAGAAAAGAACTAGTTATGTATAATTTTGTTGCAGAACATTTTCCTACATACATATGGCTAGTGTCAGAAACCTCGAAATTGGTCATATTTTTTATTGATAGGTATAACTTGACCCCTTTTCCATTTATTTTCCATTCCAAAGTTTTCTTCTTCTTCATCCCCTAGATAAATTATTTCCAAATTTTTATGATATGTTTTATGTCACTGGGTTTGACGTACCTTTAAATGCAGCTTCTGCAGTGTATAACATCTGTAGTTGTTGTCTAACCTTTAATAAGGAACACGTTGTTAACCAGCTGCGAGAGATCTTTAGTTCTCTTCTCGTCTTGAAGGCCCCCTAAAGGCTGATGGTACGATGATTGATACCCTGATGTACGAAGCAGACGTGGACCAAGAAGACAGCATCTTCACACATTGTGGGGTGAGGAAGAGCAGCCTTGCAGGACTTGAGCAGACCTATCCTTAAAAGGAGTACTTGTGAGAATATTGAAGAGTCTGCTGTCTCCTTGCCTGCTTCCTGGCAGTCTTATGTGGAGTGGGCTTATCCTGACTTGAAGCAGACACCTGGATGCTATTTTAGGGAGAGAAACCAGAGAGGCAGGAGGAGAAAGGAAACAATGTGAAAGACGAGATGATTATTTTTTAAAGAGAGACTCAGCATCCCCTGAAAGGATTATTTGGACTATTGGATCCGACTAAGCTTTACACTGGATAGGAATATAGAATGTTTTCCACTATTAACCTGTGGAGGGGAGCTTGTGAGGAAAACCAATCAGCTATCGATAAAATAAAGAAATGACTTCTTTCCCCCTGCATAGTGGCATTGTATTATGAGTTCAATATACAACCCTACTGCACATATTTGAAAAACTACTATTTGCCAGAAACTGCCAGAAATTGAATAAAATCTGGTTCCTGCAGAAAAAGGCTTTTCGCAAATTAAAAATACCCTGAAATTATCATCTTCCATCCCCTAAATACTGCCCACCTCTGCTTCTTCCCACCTCTCCACCCATTTTTCCTACCTTGGTGAATATCACCTATATGGAGAACATAGGGCATATTTTTGAATAAACACAATAAGAATAACCACAATTTACACGTGTGCTTTCTTTGAGCCAGATATTGTGCATCTAATTTACATATATTATTTTATTCCTGGCGATAAGCCCACAAAAATCCAATGTTAAGACTCTTTTAGGATTTTATAGTTTAAACTGAGACTGAGGAAGCTCAGGTAATGCTCTGCTTCACAGGCAGCTTCAGAGCATGCCTTCCTCCCAGGCCTGGCCGGCTCTCGGCTCCATCTTCTGGACCTTGTGGTGTTGCTGCATGACTCCATTCATCCGTCTGGCCCACTTGCGTGTAGTGTGCGGTGAAGAGCAAGGACTTTGGAGCCTGAGGCCCAGGATTGGGGTCCTGACTCTGTGGTAGGCAGAGTTTTGCTAGCTTGGGCACATTTTGAGCGTCCTCCTGCCTAGGAGCCTTCAGTTGTGCTATGGGATAACAGTACCTACAGCATGACAGAAGGATTCCAAGAGAGAAGCATAGAGTGCTTCGAACAACAGCGAGCTTGTTCAATCGCTACGTAAGATCTCTGTGGAACTGGGATTATCTCATGTTTAGGATTAAGTTTAAAACTGCCTTACTTCTCCTGGCATCTCATTTCCCGTGGATTTTATTAATAGCCTCTTAATTGGTCTCCCTAATACCAGCCTCCCCTCTCTTCAAACTTTCCTTCACATAGCTGACTGCAAAGTAGCATTTCCAAAATACAGAATGGATCATGTCACTCGCTTACTCAAACATTTTTAATTTTCAGGCTCAAATAGGAAGTTCTTAATAGTGTCCTGTAGTCCCCTGATCTGCCTATTGATTACATTTCATCTCTCCCTACTTGCCCTCACACGCATTTTGTTCCAGCAAGAGGAAACTATTTCCACTTCTTTTTTTTTTTTTTTTGAGGAAGATTAGCCCTGAGCTAACTACTGCCAATCCTCCTCTTTTTGCTGAGGAAGACTGGCCCTGAGCTAACATCATGCCCATCTTCCTCTACTTTATATGTGGGACGTCTACCACAGCATGGCGTGCCAAGCGGTGCCATGTCCGCACCTGGGATCCGAACCGGTGAACCCCAGGCCGCCAAGAAGTGGAACGTGCGAACTTAACCACTGCACCACCGGGCCAGCCCCTATTTCCACTTCTTAAACAGGTCATGCCCTTGCACAGGCTGTTCCTTCTGTCCAGATGCCTTTCCTTACTAATTTGTTTGGCAAACTCTTTCACATTCCTCAAAGCCAGCATAAGCACTCCTTCTATAAATAGGTGCTTTTCTTAGTTGCTCATATAATGTTTTGTGTCCCTCTATCACAGTTCATAGAATTTTTTGTGTCCCTCTATCACAGTTCATAGAATGTTTTGTGTCCCTCTATCACAGCCCTCACCACATGATTTTGAAGCTAATTGTCTATTTGGTCTTGTTTTCCCACTCAGAACAGTTATATTATCTAGTTTTCTGCTTATTTCTGTGGTCTGGCATAAGGCAGGCACTCAGTAAGTTATTAGTAAGTGAATGTGGAGAGTGAACCTGGCTCACTGGTGCATCTTTATGATCTCATCTGCAAACTTGTTCCTTCCAGGATGATTTTTCAACAGCAACACCACTGGAGACTGGTGCCTGGACCATTTTTTTTCGATCTGTCTATTGAAGGCTCTCCAGAGCCCAGGGTGAAAGAAACAATTATCTGCATTTGATGCCTCAACTAATAAAAGGAGTTCTTTGTATTTCTGTTCCCTAAAGCATCAGATGACAAAAAAAAAAAAAAAAACTTGGAAAGATACCACCTTCCTATCCCAGAGTAGCTAATAATTATTTTTGGTGAGGAAGATTGGCCTTGAGCTAACATCTGTTGCCAATCTTCCCCTTTTTGCTTTTGAGGAAGATTGTCGCTGAGCCAACATCCATGCCAGTCTTCCTCTATTTTGTATGTGGGACGCCACCACAGCATGGCTTGATGAGCACTGTGTAGGTCCACACCTGGGTTCTGAACCTGCGAACCCCGGGCTGCTGAAGCAGAATGCACAAACTTAACCACTACGCCACCAGACCAGCCCCAATAATGATTTTTTTTTTAGAAAACTCGTTGATCACATTCAAAGCATCCTAGGGAACCAGTTCATTATTTTAAAAACTGGTAAATAGAGGGAAGAATCTTGCATTTCTCTTGCTTTTTCTATTTGAACTGCACCAGTGGGTAACCAACTTATAGAGGAGGAGGGTTGCCTCTTTATAAAAGTACTCCAATCAGTAAATGGAAATTAAATTGTAGAATTAGGGTATCACCGTTTTGTACCTCTGATGAGTTAATAGATCAGGTGTTGAGTATCAAGAATGCTAACATCGCAAAAAGAGAGACAACCAGGTATCATGTGCCTCCTGATGGAAAACACAAGACACAGTCCATGTTCCGGCCAAAGCTATTGACCTGAGGCTGACCGAGCCTTGGGATCCCTCTGCCAATTTGCAGGAAATATAGAGAAACATCAAATGGCACCACGAGTGTGAAAACTGTGGGAAACCCTACAGGACAATGACCCAGGTTCTGCAACAGGTAAACTGCAGTGAAAAGAAAGAGGTGGCGTGGTGGGATGGGTGAGGGTGGGGGGAGTCCTAGATTAAAGGAGACTTAAGAACACAGAAATTTTTAAGATAGGGAAGCCTGAACTGAAGTGTTTAGGAATTTTTCTCTTGTGGTAAAAATATAAAGAAACACGAGGAAATGATTTCTGTAAAAGTCAAGATTATGGTAACCTTTGTGGGGGACGGGAGTGAGACTTGGACAGGATTGGAGAGACTTTCGAGTGGCTGGCAAAGTTCCTTTTCTGTACTTGGATGGTGGTTCCAAGATGTTTGCTTCGTAATAAACTCGTTAAGCAATACATTTGTTTCACATGGTTTTCTGTGTCTGCGTTTTATTCTACAATAAATACGATAAAAGTGGTCTTTTAAAAAGTGATCGTACAAGGCCTGTGTTTCCCTTAACTATTTTTGTGACTATCCACCACAAGACCGACCGTGTGAAATATTACGAAGGGCCTCAGTGAAAGAATTCACTCATTTCACACACATTTATTGATTGCCAACTCTGTGCCAGGAATTGTTCTAGGCGCTGGAGATTAAGTGTGGAACAAAGACAAAATTCCTCTGTGCATGGAAATGAAGAATAAATAAGATAAATAAAATATATTGTCTTTTAGGTAGTGATAAGTGCTAAGGAATAAAAAGTAGGAAAAAAAAAGAAAGCAATGTCAGGAAGGGGCTGCAATTTTAGACAGAGTGGCCGGGAAAGGCTCACAGAGAAGGTGAGTTGGAGGAAAGATCTAAAGGGGGTGAAATGGTAAAGTGTGTGGATAGCCTGGAGAAGAACCTTCCAGGCAAGGGTGACAGCAAGGGCAATGGCTCTGAGAGGTCATGTGCCCAGTGTGTTCCAGGAAGAGCAAGGACACTGGGATGCCTGGAGCAGAGCGAATGGGAGAGAGAGAAATGGGAGTCAGAGCAGGGTCTTGCAGGTGATGGAATGGACTGGCTTTTACTCTGGACGAGATGGTGAAATATTGGAGGATTTTCACCAGGGGCATGCAGTTCTCTGACTTACATTTTAACAGAGCCCCTTTGATTGATGTATTGAGGATAGACTAAAGAGGGACAAGAATGAAAGCAGGAAGTACAGTAAGGGGGTTCTTGCAATCCCCTAGATGAAGTGGAGGAGCCTTGGTCCAGGGAAGGAGGTGGTGCGTGCTCGGATTCTGGGTATCTTTTCAAGGTAGAGCCAAATAGGAGAAATAAAGGACACTGGAGCAGGTTTGGGGAGGAGCATCGGGAGTTCAGTTTGGGCATGTTGCATTTCGGACATCCAGCTTGTGGTTCAGGAGACGTCAGCATGTGGATGAGATTTAAAGGCAGGAGATGGGACGAGATGACCTAGGCTAAGCATTTATAGAAAGGAGACGAGGTCTAAGGACTGAGCCCTAAGACATTCCAATGTTAGATAAGACAGAACAAAGAAAGGGGAGGGGCCGGCCTGGTGGCATAGCGGTTAAGTTCGCACGTTCTGCTTCTTGGCGGCCCGGGTTCGCCAGTTCAGATCCCGGGTGCAGACATGGCACCGCTTGGCAAAAGCCAGGCTGTGGTAGGCATCCCACGTATAAAGTAGAGGAAGATGGGCATGGATGTTAGCTCAGGGCCAGTCTTCCTCAGCAAAAAGAGGAGGATTGGCAGTAGTTAGCTCAGGGCTAATCTTCCTCAAAAAAAAAAAAAGGAACAAAGAAAGGGGGCTGAGAAAGGAGAAACAGAGAAGACCAGCACTCTGGTGACCTGGAAACAGGGGAGTAAAGAGTTTTAAAGAGGGGGTGGTATGGCATCAAGAAGTAAGCTGGCACATAAATAAGACGAGGACTCTGAATCATCCATTGGTCTGGGCGATGTGTGGCCATCGGTGACTTTGATAGGAACAGTTTTAATGGAGGTGGGTGGGGAAGCCTGGGTGAGTGCATTCAAGAGAAAGTGTGGGGAGCAAAACTGGGAACAGTGAAAATGCACAATGTTTTCAAGGAATTTGCCCGCAAAGAGAAATGAGGGAAAAGGGGAGTTTTACTATTTATGTATGCTATTTTATGAATTCACCTTGGTTTTTGCTGTGTGTGCTGCCTTTCTAGAATAATAGTAACAATGATAATACTAGGTAAATACTGAGTGTCTACTCTGTGGCAGGTATGGCTCTTCCAAACACTTAGATAACTCTTTCAATCCTCACAGCCCCACTAAGAAGGAGAGGTTATCATCATTCCCATTTTATAAATGGAGAAACTGAGGCACAGAAAGGAGAAGCAACTTGTCTAACACCACACAGCTGACAAGTGGTGAAACCAGCTGGAGCCCAGATATTTGACTCCAGCACCAAACTCTATACCGTCTCCCCATTTTGTCTATATTTAATATAATATTTTTATGATGACAACATTACTGGACAAGATGCCACATCTAGGGCTGACACTGTTGGTCAGGAGACCATAGAACACAGAGCATTCTAAGTTGACTATTTGTAAAAATGTCACTGTCCTCATTATAACCTATTAACCCAGTGAGGGGTGATCCTGTGCAGCTGTGATGGAAAAAAAAGACTTTGTTTTATTTTTAGTCGCTTAGCAAAACAATGCTGCCAAATAGATGTTGGCAGTGATAAACTTTGAAAATCTGTTTCTTTTATTCTCTATTCTCTGTGTTCTGTACCCTCTCTGTCTCCCTAAACTCTCTCTCCAATAGTCCGTTGCCCAGTGAATAATCCACGTTTAGAATGACTGTTTAGGCTTGACTCTCTTTTGCCCCTCCACCCGCTACAAAAAAGTATCCCGAATACACTACATGCCTTCATTCATTCTTTCATTTATTAGTTTTGGCTCCGATAGCATAGCAACCAACAGAATTTGGAGTGGCTTGTTGTCATTCATTTGCTTGCTTTATTTGTGGAGCAAAGGCTGTCAAAGATTAAAAATTATGTCAGTAGCGTATTCAAAAGCAAGACCTATGTGTGTTCACACTTGCACGTAAACATTTGGCTGCAAAGGAAACAGATTGACCAAGCTATTTGTGAAATTTAGAAATTCTGAGGTTTGGAACAAGAAAACAAGACCCTGATGATGTGAAAACTCACACAAGCCAAATGCCCTGTGGACTCAAGATTTTTCAATGAAAATGTAGAATCATAAAATATTGCTATTAAATGGAGAACTGATGAAAAGCAATTATCGGAAAGCAGTGTACTTTAAAAGTGGGTTGGGTTTCAGAAAAAGGACCATCAGCCAGCATCCCTCGTTTTGATTTGTAATTGCAGTTTCTAGGCCATCTGAACAATTGTGTGACCCTTGAGGAAAGAATTAGTGATTGCAATCATATCCTCCTCATCAGGCGTCTTGAAAGGAGCAATACTTGAAAATCTTCCTCAGACACGGGGCATGCCCACTGGTTTTGTAATTTCTCTCGTATATTACTGCTATGAGCTAGTGTTTCAGGTCCGCTAATAATTGTCTAATCTAATTAAATCAAATATGGAAGTTGAAATGGAGGAGCCCAAGAATGTCATCTATAGGAAATGGGACCTGTTGGTTTAATTGCTGTCACCTTATGAAGCTTGGATTCCTGCAGTACGTCTATAGTAAACATTAAAACTGTTTCAAGGTAAGAGCTTTCTCTCCTCCAACAGTTAAAAGTGATGAGGCAGAGATGTGCATGCAATTCACTATGAAAAACTAATATGATATGATTCCACTGAGTTCCAGATTTATTTTTGATGGAATGGGTCTTATTTTCCCTGGTGTAATAATATTTTTTGCAAGAGTATTTGTTTTTGGAATCTTGTTAGAGGATGTCTGGCTCTGACACAAACGCTGCATCTTTCCCTTCTCCTCTGCTTGTGATCAGCCGTGCTCCATACTGATTCTCCAGCAGAATCAGGAGAGTAATTTATATGGATAAGCACCTGTTGTTGGAAGCAGTGTTTCAAATCAGATATGGAGAAAGAATTTAAGGTACGAATGAATTATTCACTCTAAATGAAACACAGAGCTGGTTGTAATTTGTAATTTAACAGGGTATTTTTCTTGAAACATGTTTCATTTATGAAAGGCCTTAAGCATTACTGGAAGCTTTTGTGTATTTCTTTGGCTGTCAGCTGATTCCATTTCATTCCTAGTTAGGTCTATCAGGCTGCCGACATTTTGACATTTCTAGATTTTACTGTTTTATAGTCGAAGTGAATTCACTTGAAATAGAAAATATTTATCGTTTAAATAGTCAAATAAATTTACCGTTTCCCTCTATTAACAGCAGGTCATAACAGATGCATTAATAACTTAACAATATAGAGTTTGAAAGGATGTCGATGATTAAATAACCAAAGGCTTTTTCTTCTTTTTTTAATGTATATCTGCTTTGTATCAAGAGTTTACTTGGTAGTGTATTTGTGGAATTCACAGTTCATTAATATTAGTTTGTGCTTTTCACCCTTTTCCTTTTTTCTAGAAGCCTGGGTTTTGTGTGTGTCTTCTCAGAAAGTACTCGTTTGCTGTGGTTTTGTGATTTGGAAATGCACACTGAAACAACTGGCCTGAGACCCTCATTCTAATTTCACTTTGGGTCTTTCTCACCTCAGTGGTCAGAATGATTTTTTAGTCACTCGAGTCAGGACTGGAATCCAGCCACAGTCTCAGGGGTGAAAGGTCAAGGTGCTATCCATTTAGCCATCCAATTCTCCAGGTAGAACTTTGATAACCACTGCAATTATTTTATTCTCTCCTCTCTTATCCAAGCCTTGCTCTAGTTAATGTTATGTCAGAATTGCCATTATGATTCATGTTGTTGTGGGATTTACAATGGGAATTCTTCAGGCAGAAAATGGGCACATATTGTTATCGCAGAAAACCTGTTTTAAAGCCAATTTTAAGATGAGCCGCCGAGATTCTGCAGAGTTAAAACGTTTGGCCTGTTCCCACTGGAAAAGGGCCCTCACTCCCTGGGACAACGTCAATTATCAGCAACTTGAGTTAGTTTCTAGTTCCTTGAAAGTTGAACTTGTCCTTGCCCTCCTTCCTCCGTGCAAAATAGGCCCAGAAATTGGGCAAAATTCGGCATTTCAATATTAACTTTTATATTTACAATGAAAACTTTATTTTTTCCCTATGGTGTAAAATTTTCCTTGGGACATAAAAATCTTTATATTGGGCTACCTGGAGCTCTAAGAGGCATGGCGACAGGTATTTGTATTAGAGCGAGTTTGTCCAGAAATCCAGGCTTTAAGTGGCGTTAGTCCATACATGTTGCATTTCCTTGTGAAATTATTGTAAGAGTTTTTAAGAAATGATTCGTGAAGGAGGGGTAATATGTTAAGGACTGTGTTTTAAGTTCAGTGATCCAGTAGAATCTATTTTTTCCTTTAGATTGAAAGCTGCTCTTACATTGACTAAAGAGTCTTAAGACAGAGCAAATAATGGGTTTTGCCTATTTCTGTGAAGATGGCTGCTTTATGTATCTTTGCAATGGACATTAAGACTTGGACTATAAAAGCGTATATTTGAATAATTGAATCCATATCTAGAAAGCACATTGTTGGCACTCAGTAAACTTTTTTAATGAATGAAAAGCAAATTTAACAGTATTTCGAGGTGCAAGCTCTTAAGAAGCCCCGATTTATTACTTCTGCTAAGCATTGACTCTCTTAATTCCGTCATGAGTTGGTATTGTGCTGCCAAAATGATATATGTGCCTAATACGTTCTCACTAAACCACACAATTTTTGTTTTAAAAAAACAGCACAAACAAGAGAGAGACAATTATCTGAAAAGCATTTATTGATGAAGAGGATAATGTGTAAAAGAAGAGCTGGCTAAGCGTTTCTGAAATGAAGGCCTATTGTTTACCGAAAGATTCTATTCTTTTACTGGTTTCAATTATTTCCAAGTTGACAAATTGTGATCAATACTCTGCTATTGGTCTGATAATTAACAGATGATGGCCTGTCTCTATGAATAGTAAATGCTGAGTACTAATTAACATTTTTTTGATTGCTTGGTATTTAGTTGTAAAAGACAGCTATTATAATGGCATAGGATGTTAGAAGAGGGCTTTTTGTTGTAGCTTTTGATTATTATCAGAAATAACTACTTTGTGTGTGTGTGTGAAAGAATGCCTGATCTCTCTTACTGCTCACTGTAAGTCTGAGAACTCATCTAAAAGCCTTAAGTATTTCTAATGAATTTTTTCTGTGATCTCTCAGCCTCAAGGGAGAGAGAAAGGATCTGTAATCGAGGTGGAGATGGTGAGATTCCTGAACAAGAACTAGAAGTGCTAAATATGATTGATTGATAGATCACTGATTTAATTAAAATTTAAGGGATAGTATGAAGTTTTAAAAGTTTCAAAGGTTGTATAGTCTATTTTATAGTTTGTTTTACAAGTTTACTTATTCTTTTCCATTCAAAGGGGAGTTCACTGGAGTGTCAAGGTGTGCACTTGCCTATAGAGCTGACCAATGGGTCTCTACCATGGAATTGGTGTATTTCCTAGAAGGACCAGGTAGTTGATGTTTTCTTTAAAAGTTTTTTTTTCTTTTGAAGGTTGGCCCTGAGCTAACATCTGTTGCCAATCTTCCTTTTTTTCCTCCCAAAGTCCCTATACATAGTTGTGTATCCTTGTTGTGAGTCATTCTAGTTCTTCTATGTGGGACGCCACCACAGCATGGTGTGATGAGCGGTGTGTAGCTCCACACCCAGGATCCGAACTGGTGAGCCCTGTGCCACCAAAGTGGAGTGCACAAACTTAACCACTCGGCCATGGGGCCAGCCCCGTGATGTTTTCTTTTAGCCTGAAACTTTCTCATCTGATTCCATATGTTTAGAGAGGTACTACAATTATGTAGAAAGTGTGTGGACTCTGGATTTAGACTTGGCTTCAAAACCTGCTTCCTAGCAGTGCAACCTTGGACATCATTTTGGGATCTATTTCCTTATCTACAAAAATGGGATGAATATTGTTTCTCTAGTCGGGTAGCTGTGAAGATTAAGTGAGATCATATACATTAAGGTCTGTATTAATCTGAGTTCTCCAAAGAAACAGAACCAATACGAGATATAGAAAAAGAGATTTATTATAAGGATTGGTTCATGCATTTACAGAGGCTGAGAAATCCCAAGATCGACAGTAGGCAGGCTGGAGACCCAGTGAAGCTGATGGTATGGTTGCAGCCTCAGTCCAAAGGCCTGGGAACCAGGAGAATTGATGATGTAAGCTCCAGTCCAAGTTCAAAAGCAAGAGAAGACTGATGTCCCAGCTCAAAGATGGGCTGAGAGAGGATTCTGTCTTACTCAGCCCTTTTGTTCTTTTTGGGCCCTCCGCAGAGGAGATGAGGCCCACCCACAATGGCGATGGCAATCTGCTTTACTCAGTCTACCATTTCAAATGTTAATTTCATCCAGAATGATTCTCACTGACTCACCCAAAACAATGTTTAACTAAATATCTGGGTGCCCCACAGCCCAATCAAGTTGACACATAAAATTAACCCTCACAAGGTTCTACTGTCATACTTGGCACACAGTTAAGAGACTCTGGAGGCAGACGGTGTTCCTTCAAATCCTGGCTCTGCCACCATCCAGCAGTGTGACAGCAGACGAGTCATATGTAGCATCCCAGTGTCTCAGTTTTCTAATCAGTAAAATGAAGATAATGTGATTATTAACTCATGAAGTATTGTTGTACAGACTAAATGTGTCGACATGTGTAAGGTTCTTAATGCCTGGCACAAAGTAAATGGTATGTAAGTGTTTTCTATTATTAGTATCATAATTATACTAAGTGCTAAATAAATCATTGCCATTTTACGTTCTTTAATTGACTCATTTAAGATAATGATTGAAAATTTCACCACAAAGTTACTTCCTTAACTTGATCTGAAATGTTTGAAATATCACAAATGATGGGACAAGTCTTATTTCCCATAATGGCAGAGAATTTATACAATTTGCATTCATTGAACGGCTACCAAGTGCAGTGTAACTCAGGAGAGTCTATACATGAACGTACATGGACACAGGGAAATGGATTAACACGTACATGTATGGATTATTGATGTAATCTTTCTTTTTCTTTCTTTCTTTCTTCCGTCCTTCCTTCCTTCCTTCCTTCCTTTCTTTCTTTCTTTCTTTCAAGGAAGACTGGCTCTGAGCTAACATCTATGCCAGTCTTCCTCTATTTTGCATGTAGGATGCCACCACAGCATGACCTGATGAGCGGTGTGTAGGTCTGTTTCCAGGATCCAAACCCACAAACCCCAGGCCACTAAAGCAGAGCATGAGAACTCAACCACTACGCCACCAGGCCAGCCCTGATGTAATCTTTCTTGAGAGCACATTTTGATGAGTTTGAGTATTAAGGATGATAACTCACAAGGCCATTTCAGAAAGAGAGACCACATTTGTTGCATTTTGTACCAAGGGAAACCTAAGAGTATTATATTCAAAAAACTAATCTTTAAGCCTGTGTCTTAATATTTAGCAGAAAAATTGAGTTTCTCTTTTGTGCCTCATTTTTCTTTCTTAACTCATCGTGTCTCAATTGAAGGTACAAATTTTTCATCTGGTGCCTATTCTTAAACCCATTGATTTTATATGGCCAGCTGATAAATACAACAGGTGTGTTTGAAAGTATTTACATTTATTCATGTTAATTACAAAAGGCACATCAGTCCTATCTGGATTTTGATTCTTCTCTATGAATATTGTAGTGTTATCAAAAAAGACTGGACAAATCAATACTTCAGTTAAGATAAAAAAATGAGAAGGTTAATTTGTAGTTAGGTTAACTTTGGAATACATATGTGTCTTATATTTGTCATATGATGTTATTTATTACATATGTATTATAATATGTCATGTATATCATGTATAATAAATACACATCCTTTTTTTCTGGTCAGAATCATATATGCTTGGCAGCATGTCCCTCCCATCCTCGGGCAGGCTGGACTTCTGTTTTCCTCCTTCACTGTGCTCTTCCAGGAAGATTTCACTGGGCGACACTTAATTAAACTTCATTTCCTTTTTTTACGCTCTAGGTATTATCATGCCACTCCCTTCGAGAAGTAATTGGCTCACTGGTTATTGGAGTTGTGAATTTAATCCCTGCCGTCCCGTGTGATCGCAGGCTGACTGTAATAAGATGTGTTGACCTTTCTTTGGAGCATATTTTGGCCTCCATTGTGTGGCGTTTTGCCGGAATACTGAAGGCGATGTTTGTCTTATGGCACATCTAATAAGAGCAGCTCCTTCTTTCAGGCCAGGGAGGAATCTAAGTTACTTGTTTCAGTAAATGTCTGAAGTTTTAAAATAAGAGTAATCCTGGAGAGGTGGTTTAAAGTACGCAAGAGAGAGGTTTGGAAAGGGAACAAAGACGGACTGGCGCTAGAGTTGGGCTTTTTGGCCCCCCCCAGCTGAAATAAAGTGGGATGAATCAACAAGCCAATTCTCCCAGCCAACCTCTTCCCTCTCATCCTATTATATGCATACATAGACATATTTCAAATTCTCCCTCTATTACATGTACATATGAATGTGTGTGTTTATGTGTGATGCACAAGCCAGGACCCTGGTATTTCCTAATCTAATCTCCAGAAGAGAAAAAACCACAGAGAAACGAACGGTACAAGCTAAGGAGAATGGAGAGAGAGGGGAATTGATATGATGTAATAGCAGCTGACACCTTTTGAGAGTTTTTCATGTGCTTGCTATTCTCAAGATTTTACTTTTCTTAAGAGGTATTGTAGTAATGAGCATTTCCATAGCAGAGGGTGGAATAATGTCCATAATGGCCTGAAAAACATATCCAAACCTCCGCCTGCGGGCTTTACATAGTCAGTCCACAAGGTTCAGACAAGGTGTGCCGATGAGTGAAGCAGTCCAGGGTTGAAAAACCCTAACCTGAGCCAGGGGCCTGTGTGGCCGCCCCGGACTGCGGCAGACTGTCCAGAGTTGGGATGACTTCCAATTTTTAAAGAGAAGCCATTAATTGGGATATTCACACTTGAAAGCTCTTGATTTTAAATTTCTGGGAAATAATTCAAAATCTTTTCTTTTATATACTACGAAAGGCGCACCACAGCCACCCACCGTGGGCAGGACTCAGCCTGCGCCACCTGCTGTTTAGGCCTCTGGAGAATGACAAACAGCATCAGGCCTATTTGCAGGGCAAACTGAGGCCCTCAGTGGATTCTTCAGGAGATCTTCTGACTGTCTAAAAGATCTGCCTGTCCACGGGCAAGTGTTTGGGGGAAAAGCATCAGAGTAATCGGAACAGATTTCCCTTTGTCCACGGCAGTGCAGAGTCTCTGGTTCTGTTTTCCTCATGCCTGGTCCAACATGCGTGAATCCCAAACATCAGTGATGCTGCTCTGCTCAAACCCTAGATCCTTGTTTTATTTTTTTGCCGAAGAATATTCGAACGGCTACTGACTTAATATCCTATAAGTAGTATATCAGTTCCTTAGGTCAATGGACAGAAATTTTTAGGACAGTCTTTCTCTTTCCTGGAAGTAGGAAGAAACAGATTTACGAAGCAAATCGATGGGGAGTCATTTTGGATAAAGAATAATTTAAATCATTCTTGTAATTTAAATTATTCTTGTAAATTGTTATTTACATTCATTTGGATACATTATTTTAAGTTATTTGTATTATCCATCATTTATATTAGTTAAAAGTGTTTATGTTTATTACATTATTATTTGCTTTATTTTAAGCTATCGATTTTTTCGTGTGCCTTGCTACCTCTTTAAAACAAGTAGGTGCCAGCTCAGAGGCCTCTATCCAGGGATGTAGATCAGAAAAACTGGGTAATCCCCCCTCCCCTCCAAATATCTAGGGATGAGAACCCCACACAGGGGTATTTTGGAAAAAGGTCTCCATTTGATATTAAAGTGTCTTTCTGAAAATAACACCAGACCAAATGAGCTTTAGATTGTATTTGACTGATTTCCCACTGCGTTTCATTATTTATCTTGGATCTGAATTCCACTGGAACTTATCAACCCTTGGGATTCAAATGTAAGGAGAAGTTTCATTTTAGGTAAAAGAGAGAACTTCTTTTTAATTAAGATATGAGCCTCCACTCTCCCCCTTCCGGAGGATTCAGCTCACATTTTGAATTCCAAAGTTACAGACTCACACGGGCCTAACCTGGCATATTGTGACTTTCTCCTTCTGGAATTTAGACCTTGCTTCAGAATGTTTTATCAGATGAAAGCAGGAGGAACTAGGTGATTCTTAAAATGCTCACTTTTTCTAAACAGTTTTTTTGTAACAAAAGAAGCAGACGTTTGTGAGTAAGTAAATAAGATCAAATGAATCGCCTAATGTGGTTGGGACCTGGCTACATAGGGATTTTGGCCTAATTTCTTTGTTTTTAAGACACACACAAGGCTTTGTTGACATTAGGCTGGTGCTGCATCTTGATGGTGCCCAGCTAACGGTCGCAGCAGGTGGTATTACCGCGAGAAGCCTGACATCACCTTAGATGGTGCGTGGCCTGGCTTTCAAAATTAAGGGTGTTCTTTACTTTGAAAAATGGGAGATTTGTTTTTTCAGGGGCACATTCAAGCATTCACCATACAATGATGTCTCTGGTATTCTGCCTCAGATGCTTCTTGAAGAAACGAGGGAATCATGAGTTGAGTCAAAGTCCTGATTTTATTGTAAGACCTATGGATATTGGAGCTCCGAGAGGCAAAGAGATGGGACCCTACTTTGCAAACCAGAGGTTTGAGAAACCCAAGTGGGGGCACTCCAGGGGAAACACGTTCCTGTGTTGGGGTCTGCAGAATGTGCAAAGTCCCCGGGTTGATATGCTGGCCTCCTTCCTGAAGCTGGTAACAAATGAGACCCCTTAGGACCAGACCCCCCTCCCAGGATGTTTGCATTCTCTGCTACCCTAGGAGTCTTTGATAACGAAGCTTCCAAAGCTTTTAACTAGATAATTGTTCAAAGTTTTCTTGGATTTCATATTGTTTGCAGGGGTCTGAGCAATGACTGAATCGAGCAATGACTTCAATGTGTAACATGTTGATTTTATTAGGACTAGGGTACTCTGAATTGTTGAAATGTATCTATTTTCAAAACACGTTATATAAGTATTAACATAGAAAGGCAAACAGAAATTGTGCTTTTCTTTGGATGGTGGTTTTAAATGACTAGTGTTTTTGCTCTTAGCAATAAAGGCTCATGTATTATTGGCATGTGACCCATGAGCCATTACTGGGGGTCTGGGCAGCACACGGCCTCTCATTATAACTGCGCAGAAGGGGAAATGGTTGAGTAAGAACCCTGAGTAAGTGAAGAAACAGATATTTAGTATGGTCCCAACCTGAGAGCATTGCTTTACCGCAAAACACAACTCTTCCATGTGCGTACATACATGTGTCTCTGCTTCTTTCCTCCTCTCTTCTTTTATATTTTCAAAGCTCATCATGTTGGCATTTATTTGAAGAGATCTACAAGTTTATATATTAGGTTCCTCAAAACTAGATCCTGCAAATCTATTTCTGGTATGTATATGTGCACAGTCGTGTGCCACGTAATGACGTTCCGGTCAATGACGGATTCCATATACAACGGGGGTCTCTTAATATTAGCACCATTCAGCCTAGGTGTGTAGTCGGCTATACCATCTATGTTTGTGTAAGTGCCCTCCAGGATGTTTGTACAATGATTAAATCACCTAACAGCGGATTTCTCAGAATGTATCCCTGTCATTAAGTGACACACAACTGTATGTGTTCACGTGAAAAACAAGTGAAAGACCTTCCCAATTGTAGTTTGCAGCTTACATTCAAAATGCAAAGTCTGAAAACATAGTTTGAAATACATAAAAGTTAAGAGAAGATTCTGGTCAGTGATTGTGGCCTTTTTGTTTAATAGATATCCTTTAAATTCTAAAGAAAGGCAATTTTATCCAGGCAAAAAATACAATAACGATAAAATGGTAGTGGTCCGATGAAGAAGCTACACGTTGGTTTCTTCTGGCCGGAACCAACTTCTGCCCTGTCCATTCCTGAGTGTGTGCACTTATGTGTGTACGTGTGTGTGCATGCATATACATGCGTGTGTGCGTGCGTGTGCTTCCTTCCATCCAAGCGCAGTAGAAGTTGTCTGCTATAGGCCTCTGGATCAGTTGAGGTGTTTTTGATTTTTAACTGTTGAATTGAAATGGTTCTCAGTCACGTACAACCAATAATAATTTTCACGTGACCTGCATATTTTAAGGAAACTCTCTTGGGGCTATTCCTGTATAATATACAAACCATGCAGTTCCTATGATATATAAAATTATTATCAGATGCAAACAAACTAACAAAAATCACAGCAGGAAAACATTTCCTTCCTCATGGTGGAGCTATAATGGGCTTTCAGTGTTCTTCGTCCTTATTTATCTGAGAAAGCATCTAGATTGACTCTGAAGAAAGCATTCTGCCTCTCCCGTTTAAGTGGGCTGAAGGGGGAATGCACCATCCAGTAGGAGCTAATGAAGTCGGACAGTCGGTCGCTAGGATGTAAGAAAGGCTTCCAGAAGATCAAGATAATGAGGTTTCTTCCCAAACGCCTCTGCACGTTTTTTTAAAGGACAGATGAGCAACTAAAAATGACTTTCCCTCTTCAAGTAGGAATTAAGTTCTTATTTATGATTTTCCTTAAAAATGTAGAAGTAGAAAAAATCAAATGAGCTTGACCAATTTGACTTGTTTTTAGTAGAGGATATCATTCTGTTGGTGCTCTTATCTGTGAAAGTGCATTTGAAAAAAATCTTGAAATGTAGAGAGACAAGAAAACCATTATTCTCTAAATTGCTATATTACTGTAAAACTAAATTTAAAGGGGATTTTTGAAGAGCGCCATATATCCCATTATTGTGACAATCCATCAATTTATGAAAGTAATCTGAGCACACACTTCAATTTATTAGAAATAATTGTTCTGGGAATGCTAACACCCAAGCTCGATAAGATCAATAATAAGTGTATACTTGAATTTGGGGTTATGGTTTAACTTTAATCCAGTCTATTTAACTTACTCCTAACTATTCACATGCTATAGATTGTTTTTATTAGCCATATTAAATAGAAAATTTCTCATCTAAAATTCCATAATTTTTGAAGCAAATGCATATAATTATAATTGATATTCATTGTCTTCCTTTTCATCTCTATATTAAACAACATTTCATCAGATGGTAATGGTATCCCTTTAATTAACCCATCCTGCAGTGAGTTCTTACCAAGCATTTTAGTTGTGGTTCAAAGTCCCAACTTATTAAATATTTGTTGGTTCATATATAATGTTCATACCTGATTACTGGAGAAAAACTCTTGTTTTTGATGTTCATTGTGCATCAAGAAATCAGAGAGCGTGAGGACCCTGTTTAGAGACACACAACTAATATGTGGAATAGTCAGAATCAAAACTCAGGCCTAGTGCCTTTTGAAATATGCAACTCTGACTATGAAAAATGGTTACATTAAGTGAACATTTACTATTCCCCCAACCTTAGTTTTTAAATAAATCTATCTACCTGTTTACTAGCTATGTGGTCTTAGGAAAGTTCCTTAACCTCCCCGAGCTTTAGACATTTCATCTGTAAAAAGTGGATAAGGACATATTATGGTAATTAAATGAACTAATATTTGTGAAGAAATTAGAACAGTTACTGACACATCACAAGTGCTAAGTGTTTAAGTAAAATCATTATAGCTATTTCACAGGCAAATTTTTTGTATAATTGACAAAAATGATTGTTATAATTATAATGAGTGGAAAATCATCCTTGAGATGGAGAGAGGAAAGTAGGATTGCTTATACTGAGAGAGAAGGGCTTTTTATATAGCTCACAGGATTCTGTGGGAAATTATATCAAATGAAACAAATGACTGAGTTTCTTCAACAAAAAATTACGAGGGAAAAAAAAAGATAGGAAAAAGGGAAAGCTGGGGGTTAAGAGAATCTAAGACACATAATAATCACAAGGTATGGACCTTATTTGGATGATAATCTAACTGAACTGTAACAAAAAATTGTAGAGTAGAGAAATAATAGACATCAATTGTGTATTTGATAATATTAAGGAATTATTGTTAAAATTTTAAGTGTGATAATGGTATTGCGGTTGTGTTTTTTTTTAGAGTCCCTACCTTTTAGCGATACACACACAAATATTTACAGATGAAATTTACGGATATCTGGAGCTTGATTCAAAATAATCGTGTGTGTGTAGAAATACACACGAAATAAGATTGTTGGACAGTTGATAAATATCACAGCTGGGAGATTAGTACGTGAAGGTTCATTGTACATTGTTTCTACTTTTATACATGTTTGAAATTTTCCATAATAAGAAATATTTTAAACAGAAAAAAGAAGGGAAGAAGTCTTTAGCGGAAAAACTGTTCTCAGAGTTATTACTGTTAATAGTAATATCTGCCATTTACAGAGAGCTTTAGATGAGTTATCTCATTTAATCTTTGAGACAACTCCATGAGGTAGGTCCACCTATGATACCCATTTAGCAGATAATAATATGCACTCACTCTGTGCTCTTAAGCAGTCTATCTTCCTGAGGAGATAGATGCCTAAAATGGAACAGACCCTTCCTGAGAACTGTCCAGAGTGGATGAGACAGGCAAGTACCACCCTCACAAATGGTGTTTTCAGCAAGGTGCTCACTGTCTAGGTGTACTGCATGTAGGTGACATCCACCTTGAGACCCACTAGTGACTTCCAGAGGCAGGTAGGTCGTCGTGAAAAGCTCATACACTACCTGCGTGCCTTTGGGCAAATTACTTTCTTTATCTGAGCTTCAGTTTCTTCACGTGTAAAAATTGCTATTTTGGTACCTATTTCACTCGATCGTCTCAATGATGAGTGATCTGGAAACCGTAAGACCCTAGAAGGGCTCAGACGAGGAAACACACTTGTCTTTGTCTCCTCAGTGCTCAGCACAGAATGAGCGCTTAGGCATGTGTCCTTCCTGGCTGCCTTCATGACTTCTGCTCCCTCCTTCCTTTTCTGAGTTTGGTGAAAAATTAGTGGTGGTCTCCTGGGCCACGCAGACTCTTTCAGACCTCAGATTTCTCTATTCAGAGGATGGCTGTGATGCATGAGTAAAACACACAGGTAAATTGCCTGGGACATTTTTGCTCTGTTGTGTGCTGATTACACCCACACAGGCTAGATTATTTCTAAGGCCTTCAGTGGTTCACATTATGGGGTTTTGTGGTATTCACTTTCTATTTGGCTTTCCTTACCTGATCGAGTAGAATAATCTTTAGTCTGAAAATACTGACAATCATGGTTAAAAGTGGAAGCCCAAGATATGAGAGGAGGCATAAATTTAGTCAAATGAGGTCAAAAGATACTGAAAGAGCTAGTCGGATGTCTTTAAGAAAGTGTGATGGAAAATCTCAGAAGGCTTCTAGTGCAGCAAAACTGGGCAAAGGTGGAATTTCAGAAACTAGTAGTTTCACAGTGGTAACCTGGAATCAAGGACTAGTACATTTTCCTCAGCATCAAGAACATAAAGTGGGGATCACTAGGAGCAGCATGGATTCACCAAGAATAAGCCACCCAAAATTAGGCTCGTGTCCTTTATGATGGGGTCACCAGACCAGGTCATGGGACTGCGACACTCATGAGTCTACCAGGATCTCCGTGGCTCGTGTAACACACCCTCTCCATTGATCCATATGGACAGCGTATAGTAGTGACACTCACAGCCTATTGACTATCATGCCAAAAGAAAAATCTGCCCTGCTCTGGGTACCAATATTTTAGAGGGATGCAGACACCGAAGATGATGTAAAGTCTGGAAATTATAATTCATGAAGTAGTTGAATGAGTCAGGGATGTTTAGCTTGAAGAAAAGAATCCTTATGTGCACTGTCTTACAATATTTGAATATGAGGAGAAGAGAGGTTTTCTTTTCTGTCCTTTTAGGGAAGTGCTACCACAGGGATCTCATGGCAGCAGTGAAGAGGGTGTCTGGGAGTTCTGTGAGTCTGAAGTCCACAGTGGTCCAGGCCAGAAGTGGTCAAGGCCTCTCCTGAGGGACTGGCCGTGCACGTGGAGGGGAGGGATGCTGTGCAGGGGATAAAGGCAGTGGGATTGCTGACCAATTAAATGGGGAAGCTGGGATATGCAGAGAATCTTTTTTGACTTCACCCATTGACTATGATCTCTTCTTCTAAATCTTGGTTTATACCACTCTAGCGGTGTTTTTGCCTTTTATTGTGATGATTTTTAAACCTATCTTATCTCTATAAGCCATTTGAAGATAGGAACTCTGTTTTATTCATCTGTGTATTTCTGTAACTACTGGGTTGGTTATCAGTGAGTATTGATTTAATTGAATCCTTTGTAAAACAACGTTCATATAGCTTAATGCATTGCATAATGCAGTATAGCTTAATGTTAACTCTGGCAGCATGTACTTTTCATTATTTTGCCTTGGAGATTATCCTCTTATATTTTCCTTTTAAGAGTATTTTCAATCGTTTTCAAATAGCCACTAAGTTTTCAAAAGTATAGTTGTTTTTGTCTTTCCTGAGTACACAAAGATCAAAGGACAAATGCTCGGATTTTGGAAAATATTTCTCTCCCTGGGAACAATTCTGGCCTCTTCTGATTTAAACACAACAGATGAGTTGTTCTTAATATCCAGAGGGCAAAAGCTCTTTGTCCTTTTAATACCTGAATCCTCAGGTCATAGTTTCTCCCCAACTCAGTTGAATTTGACATTTACTTAGGAGTGTTCTATTTCCACCACAGTAAGTGTTCAAAAAGTGCACGTTTATCTGTTATCAAGTCTGGTTATGAGGAGCCTTTGAAATGGAGTCCACCACGTGATGGGGAAAGAGGTATAAAATCACTCAAGGAAACCAGTCTCCTTGCGCATGCGTGGTTGAGGAGGTGGGATGGGGTGTCTTCGTTGTTCAAGAGCTCAGATAGTTTGAATTAGAACGAGCTTCTACCACCGACTAGCTGTGTGACCTTGGGCAAATTATATAAACTCTCTGAGTCTCAGTTTCCTCAGCTGTACAGTGGAAGCAGCGCCTGGATGGTAAGCGCTACATAAGTGTTTATTTTATCATTATTATTTGCAAGGCCTATCAAATGGAGAAAGTTTATCTGGGAAAAGAGTAGAGAACGGCTATCACCCTCCTTCACGTCCTTGCTCCCTCTCCTGGTTTGACAGTGGAGCCATAGCTTGTTTGACTTGCAAAGAAGAAAGAGTTGATGAAAAGGGAAGGAAGAAAGGAAAGCAAGGAGAGGAGAGATGATGGCAGCATCATGCTGCTTCTCATCTCCACCAGGCGGTAAAGTCCATGGAGCATCAACAGGCAACAATTCCCTGGAAAAACAAATTCCAGAGTTGGTACAAACGGCCAGTGATTCATTATTATGAATTTCACATATAAAGCGTTCAGCCAGGACAGAACCACCCTGGATGGCCCAGATAATCAGTCATTTGATCTGGCAGTACAATTAAGTCAATGGGAGCTACTAAGCTACTTTCCCTGTATTGACTGTAGTTGATTTAAAGGCTAAGAGCCTTCTATCTGTCTCAGCTGCATTTGAGTTAATGACGTTTAATGATATTTTCATGCTAATAACCTCCAATTGCTGACATCCTGAGATGCATCTCTTCTGCTTCTGTGTTGTAACTTTCTTCAGTAACCAAGTTTTTGACAACAAATTGTGTCTGTTAGTGAATAATTTGTATTAATAGAAACAGTACTATAAATGTACCGAGGAATCTTATTGGGGATGAAGAACCTTATGGCATATTGTAAGTTTTTAGTAATAGAAGTTGAATGAATGAATGAGTTTGAGTATGTTTCAGGCAATTTATGCCAAACTGCTTAATTTAATAGGACAGGTAAAAAAGTGATGATAGCCATGAATGACAAAGAAGCCAGAGGCACCTTGAACGGTATTCAAAGGACTGTATTGACCCTGAAAATGAAAGGTGGAAAAGAGTGACTAGAGCATCTTGGCATGATGCTCATAACCATGCGCCATGATTAATACAAGGAAAGTTGTAATCCCCCAAAATAGAAAAGTGATTTTTCTGTTCTCTTACTAAACTGTGTGTACGTGTGTCTCTAAGTGTATATATACAACAGCAATTAAATCAGAGTTTTCTTACATCAAACCTCCTTGTTGTCTTTACTGTGCAAATTGTTGTCACTCAGGCTTTTGATAAATTTATCCTTTTCTTTCCTCCTTATTCCTGATGTACTCATTGCCCTTTACATTTATCACTAAACAGAAACTGGCTCATTATATGGAATAAAATAAAATACATTAACATTATCGGCATATCTGGATGCTTTCCCATCAGAGGAGACGTAAAATTTTGTATTTGTCTTAGTCTGTTTGGGCTGCTGTAACAAAATACCACAGACTGAGTGGCTTATAAACACCAGAAATTTCTTTCTCACAGTTCTGGAGGCTGGGAAGCCCAAGATCAAGGTGCCAGCAGATTCAGTGTCTGGACCTGCTTCCTAGTTCACAGCTGGCATCTTTTCTCTGTGTCCTCACACAGAAGGAAGGGGCAAGCGATCTTTCTGAGATCCCTCTTATAAGAGCTATCATTTCATTTGTGAGGGCTCTGTTCTCATGACCTAATCACCTCCCAAAGGCCCCACCTCGTAATAACGTCATTGTGAGGGTTAGGATTTCAACATATGAATTTTGAGGGGACAGAAATATTCAGTCCGTAGCAGTGTCCAACAGAGTTAATAGAAAACGCGGTCTCTTCCTGTTTAGAGTCTACATTTGAACATGTTGAGGAGTAGAGTTTTTTTAAGCAAAATGATGGCTTGTTAGAACTCGGAAGATAGATATCAGGTGAGGTAGACCTTCCATGTATATGCATGGATTGCATATGCAATCTGCTTTAAATAACAGAGTAATTCAGAGTGTGCATCTTGGTTAAAAAAATGCAAATGCGAGACTAAATTTCTTGAAAACAACATATGTCATTTATTGACTCCATATTCCCAGTCTTGAGTTGTTATGTTATCAATTTATCCTAGTAACTTTTCTTTTCTTATTCATTTGTTTGTTTAATTTGTTTATTTATTTATTTTTGTTCTAGCGATTTGCGTCTTCTGACTTCCCATCTCCCTCAGGGTAAAATTGCAAGGACCATTACTTCTCTGACTTCATCTGCCAATATCTGTCCTCTTACTCACTTGGCTTCAGACCAGGTTCTTACACTTTGGTGTGGGTCACAATAATGGGGAAGGGAGGGGGTTGTGAAAACACGGACGGCTGAACCCCGTTTCACCCCTGCAGCCCCAGTTTATGACAAAATAGGTCTGAGAATTTGCATTTCCGACAAACTTTCAGGTGATGCTGCTGCTGCCGGGCAGGGGGCCATATCTCTGCTCCAACTCACTGACCTCCTTTGTGTTCCTAGAACACAACAGGCTTGTTCCCATCTCAGGGCCTTTGCACCTGCTGTTTCCTCTGTTTAGAAAGCTCTTCACCTGAGATCCTTCAGGTGTTTTATTAAATGTTGTTTTTTGATGAGGGCTTCTTTATCCGTTGGACTTAAAATTGCAACTCCCTCTTTTCCCACAATACTCCCTGTCCTTCTTTCCTGCTTTATTGTTTTTCCATTTATTCTCACCAATTTATCATGTTATATACTTTATTTACTTATAGCGTTTTTTTCTCCATCTGTCTCCCTACTAGAACATAAGCACCAAATTGTAGGGGTTGTTCATATTTGGTTGGAATGTTTCGTGTTGAATCCTCAGCACCTAGAACAATTCCTGGTCGGTAGTAAGCCTCAACAAATACTTGCTGAATGAATGAATGATCAAGATTAATTAAGAGTTTATAACAGGGCTCCAAAAGAATTACTGAAACCACCAAATATGGTCAGTCAGTGATGGTTATAATTAATGCATGCCGAAGGCTCACAATTCTTAACGAGTTTGGAGAAAATCTTTGATTTTCAGGAGTTTATATCGTAAAAGAGATGGTCTTATTAACCCCCATACAGAGCCTGATCAAACCAGATGCCACTAAACACATGACTTGGCCTGGCCCTGGACTACGTGCAAAAGAATTAAGGTCCTGCTGGGGAGAAATTAACTCACCATTAGCTGGGGAGAAATGAACAAGACTTTTCTTTTTTCTTTTTCTTTGGATTAAAGGATAATACTTTTGTGCATGTTCATTTTTTCCAGAAACGTTCTGAACTGACTTCCAGTAAATGTAAATACATATTTACATAATAAATAGAAGAGGGTGCATAAATAACTTCACAAAAATCAGGTAATGTAATAGAAAGTAATAAATAGCCATAGAATCTATGAGTGCATATTAAATATCAATGGATTGGATTTTGTTGTTGCATTATATCATAACTTTAAAACCAGCTACATCTTTGACTCTATACTTTAATTTTTTGATATAATAGAATAAAATATATTTGTAGTACAAAGATATATCTCTGTATTACTCCTTCTATTTCTGTGGTAAAACTGAGGATCTAAACACCTTGTTCTTGAAGTCTAGATTTATGATCTCTTTAACGCCCTTCTGGTAAGTGTATAATCCTACCCATATCACTCTGAGTTTTAAAACAAACTAGTACCTTAATTGAAAACACAGAAAAGAGTGAGATACCAAGCCTCAAATAATGCAATCATGTTTCACTGTGATATTAGTTTTCAATCTTTTTAAGTTTTCTTTTTCTTTAGCTCCTGAAGTTTAAGCCTAATAATATAAATTTTTATCCGTGACTTATATACTTATGAGATTTTCAATATATTGCCATGATGGAAATTTTTGGACAGCAGGAAGAAAGGTTCATGATTCCATCATCATTTGCGGTAATCTCTCTCAAGTCCTTTTCTGGAATTGATAGATTTTTCAAGGCTTGCAAGTAATAATTATAGTATTGAAAAAGTGACAGCTTGTGTGTGCGAACTGTGAGCTGTGTACTTTTATTGGAAACATGCAAATTAAGGCTCACAGAGGGCTGCATAATGATAGCCTCTAATTATGTCACATTTCCCTGAAATTGTATCATATTTACATATACTGGCACTGAGGATGACACCATAGAGGGTCCTCTGGTGACACATCAGTGAGATCTGACCTCATGGCGGGCTCAGTTATGATGAGAATGAGGGGCTGGCCCGGTAGTGCAGCAGCTAAGTTCGCACGTTCCACTTCAGCCGGCCCGGAGTTCACTGGTTCGGATCCCAGGTACGGACATGGCACTGCTTGGCAGGCCATGCTGTGGTAGGCATCCCACATATAAAGTAGAGGAAGATGGGCATAGATGTTAGCTGAGGGCCAGTTTTCCTCAGCAAAAAGAGGAGGATTGTCATCAGTTAGCTCAGGGCTAATCTTCCTCAAAATAGAAAAAAAAAAGATGAGAATGAACACAGGAAGCTATACCAGCTAGAGGAGACCTCAGCACTTAAACATTTCCCAAAAGAAATATGTGAAGAGGCAATTTGAAGCATGTTGGAATTTGTTTGGAATCCAGATTTCTGCTTTTAGAGCTACTTACTGTGTACTTAAGGAGTTCTCAGACAATTGGAAGCAATTTGTGGGTGACTGCATTTATTTTTGCCTATCTGCCCTACAGCAGTAAACTGTCAGAACATAACCGAATGGAATGTGATGCTTGTTTCATTTGATTTTACAGGGAGTAGGACCTATTTAACTTTGAAAAAGAAACACAACAGTCAATGCATTTGCTTAAACATTAACACTGTTATCAGCGTTGATTCTGACATTCAGAAAGTCATCGCTTCTTTCCTTTGCTGCAGCAGGATGTAAACATGCATGCATGGGGAAATGTGTTGATGGACGCAGGCTCTGGTTGGGAGTAGGGGAATTTATCTGGACCTAGCACTGTGCTTATCACATCATAAACATAGATTGAATGGAAAATTCACACACACACACACACACACACACACACCCCTCTCTGTAGTTTTAGCTTTTGGGCTCTCATTAGCCCAATACTCTCAATGTTCAAGAGTATGGCTATGGAGTAAGAAAGCAATCTTTGGCATAAAAGCATTAATATATGGCATCCACAGCCACCGATCTTCTAAATTTTATGTCTTTTTCTTTCCCCCCAAAAATGGGAAAATGCAGAAAACTGCTTCTCCAAGATGGAATGAATTTTCTGTTAAAGAGTGAGAGTCAAACCGTATCTTCTGACTGTGCAGTGCAGCATTACCCTCCCTGCCCGTCGTGCAGGAGGCCTGCTGGGCTCAGCGGTATTGGAGCATCAGCTTTCCCACTCCGAATATCAGTTACATGCAGTTCCAGACTTTGGGGACAGACTTTAACCTGGAGGAGTTTAAGGTCATTGTGTCAGTGACCCTCGCAGAATGCAGGCTGTCGACAGAGCACCCAATTTTTCCAGGGACCATAGGGAGCTTTAAAGGAGATGCAATGCTTCAGAGTTCATCATTAAACTGTAGAAATGGGGCTAACATAAAAAAGGTATTTAACTATAAAATATATATCACTGACTTAGTTCTAAAATCAACATTTTTTCACCTTGCCCAATGAATGCTTCCCATTTCAAAGTAGTCTCCTTAAGCAGATAATACAACTTTGTCTAATAAAGGGACCGTTTCTCAGGACAGTTTCGGAAACTATGTGCCATTTGTGATCATTCTCAAATGAGGATAATGTATGTCATTTGCCAGGATTTTGGAAATAATCAAACATCATTTGGAGCCAAGTCTGGTGAATCAAATCTGTGCTCAGAGAGATTAACATCAGGTTTGGATAAAACAAAAACCATGTTTTGAGCCAAAGAATTATCGTAATAAAGAAAATAATCACTGGTATAAGCCAATGTATTTGTGTCATACACAATTCCTTAAGTGTTGAGATAGGTCTAAGATTTTGACAATTTAAAACTGATTTGGGCCCTGTGGTACAATATGCAGCCTATGTAGGTATCAGGACTTGCTGCTTCAACAAAACCAGGTATCAAGAAAGAAATCTTGGTGTTCAACTATAATTTTGATACATGTACCTTTTGGATCTTGGGGAAGCTGGAGTTTTCCAGTAAGGATGTTGAAGATTTTGTATCTAGGTTATATTAAAAATTATTTAAAATTTTTAAAATTAGGTTTTAACCTACTCTTTTCTGAAAACAAAAGAAAATGACCTATCTTAATATTTTGTTGTTTGTCACCTAACGTATACAGCATAATCTTTCCAGAAACTTTTCCCATGACATGATTCCTTTCAGAACAAGTTAAATTAGTTTTAATTCTACCATTTAGCAGTTATTGGATTTTGGTCTTAGTTTTCTTATCTGTAAAGAGGAGGCTGGACTGAATGACCATTAATGTCCTTTTCAGCCCTAATATTTTATGGTTATTTCTTCTTTGTTTAAATGTAAACTCTTAGCCACCATTTATGTCTTAATTAAATAAACAAAATCTTTGACATTTTAAACACTTTTATGAATGGATCCCAGAAACTGACCAGATAAACATCTTGCGTACCAACATAAACATCTTCCACAACCTTTAAAAAAACTTTATTGGCACTAAAATTGTGACTTGCAACGCTCTTTCATTCCGAGAAGCTTATTTTAGCAAGTCAAGTGGATATAGTGAAGAATTATCACACAGAACTCAACTAATTTTTTGCTGTAAGTGATCACCCATTTTTGTTCTGACATAAAGCAATATTCAGTGCAGCTGTGAGCAAATGATAGTTCACTGGCTGGACTTGGAAATAGTGCCGCTGCTCGTTGAAACATGTTTCCATAACATTCTTGCTGCCTTATGATTGCTCTACTGCTTCCACAAGCTAGTCAAGAAGAAAATTAGTCTCATTTCTTTATGGAGACACTTTGCATAAACATGCAGTCATCATTTAACTACGAATCACATGAACTTAAATGTAATCAATTACAGTTGTATATGAGTATTCAGGATGCTACTATAGGGGTGTCCTTGCTGCCAATGGCTGAGAGAGGTTCATAGCATCATATCAGGGATCCTCATTCATTTGCAGCTGGGATTCCTTGATCTAAGAATGTCCTGACATGTTTTTATGGGTATAAATACTCACAGATGTCCCCATTCTCTCTGAGTGGTTTAGAACTCCCCCCTCCCCCGCCACACACATTATTTGGTTAAGGGACAGAATTATGTTACATATAAGCCAATACCAGTATAATCCAAAAATCATTTATACATTTGGCATCAATTCTGGTACTTCAGTTTTCTGCTGCATTTTACATCATAGCAAGAGATTCTGTCAAAGAGTCATTGATGTCTGTAGATGTGTCTTTCAGGAAGTGGCGTTTGAATCCATTGGGAAGAATTTCTTCCACTTAGAAGAAATTACTCGTCAGAGTTAGACATGTTTCAGTCTTCAGAAATTTTGAGAAATTTTATTTCCCTATTTACTGACAGGGAAATTTGGGAAATGCAATTTTTTGGTAAAATGAAATAGGTGAATGGTCTCCCCCTTTAAAGCCCCAATATTTTTCTACCTAGAGTGTGGCTTCTTTAACTTGGTAAATGCTAATCTTTAAAAACATTACCAAACCAAGCAGCATTGCAAAACCACTGAGGTTTTCATTCGACTGAATGAAATCCTAACTAAATTATTGGTTTAGACAGTGTTTGGCTCTGTGATTTGTTGTTTAGTTGAGGAGAAATTGTATGCACCACTGCACAGTGGCAGCCTGGATATACGTACTTTGAGCAGCTTTGCTGGGTGACAGAATGGGGTAACAGAGCCGTAATTTATAGTCACTAATATGAAGATGTTATATCAATTACCTAAGAAAAATACCCTACTGGATTTATATCCTTTAGTTATTAAAAAGTGGCAGCTATCTTAAATTAGTTATAGAAAATAAAGAATTTAGCGACAGAAATTAATCACTGTCATGATCCATACACAGACGCTGAGCTCTAGCGCCCTGCAAAACATTTGTTTGGAAAAAGGGAAATTGCTATTATGGTCACCTTAATAGAAACAGACAATCAAACAAATCTTAATTTAAAAGATTTCATGCAGTCATAAATCATAATGGCACTGAGATTTAAGGCACAAAAAGCAACTTCATAAAGAAGTGAGGCATGCCAGGGAGAGCCAATAGCCAAGCTGGTGCCATCCTTTCCCTCTGTCCTATTAGCTGTGTTGCAAATGTTTTGATATATCAGCCCCAAACTGGACTGTTCGTTTTGCGGTAAAATGCTACCATTTCCTAACCTCCTTTCCTCCTGTTGCCTTTCTTAGTCACCTCCAATCTGTTCTCCACCCACCAAGTAGAAGGATAGCCTTAAAATGTAAATGGAGTCATGACAGCCCCCCAGTCAAATCCATCAGTGCCTTCCTGTGGCAGTTAGGATTATATTCAACCCCTTAAATGACTGACTGCCCGCGTGCAACCTTCCCCCAGCGTGCTGGCCTGCCGTCGGTTCCTCCAATATTCCTTCCCTCCTCCTGGAGTACCCTGAGAGAGAGGGCCATACGGATGTTTGATCTGCGTTTGATGTAACCCATTATTGTAATACCTTTAGTTCCACTTAGACTAAATCTCACAGCAGGAAAAAATAACAACACAAACAACACCACCAAAAATCTGCTTAAGAAAAGAAAGAGGATGGGCTAAGCCAATAATTGGCATCGCTTGATAATTTCTGTATGCAATTTGTATTGCTAATTGTCATATTAGCTGAATGTTGTGTTCTGTTTACATATGGTGAAATTTATGACCACCTTAACTGATATTTTGTGGTTGAGCACAAATGTTTGCGTGTCTATGAGTGATAGATGCCCCATTATGGAGTGTTATTTCGGAGTTGCAGCATCCTCTTGGAAGGCAAAATAAGCATCAACATCAGCTAAATTTTCTTCATTATTGTATTGCTTTACCATCTGTCTGCCTAGCTTTCTCAGGCTTCTTTATATAGGCTTCAGAATGGCCAGTGTCACCAAGCATCCAACTCTTACAGATGGGGCCTAGCATGGCCAACTGAATTGCAGCTGTGTCTCGGTGCAGGCCAGGATATATTCTTTTTGGCCAGTAACTCTAGTCTGGTGTTGACAATGGTGTGATAGCATTAATACATCAAAAGAAGAGGCTGTTGTCTTTGTTGGCAAGTGTTGTGTGTGTGTGCGCATATGCATTTGTTTTTTCATTTTTTACCAAAGATACAAACTGCCAACTCTCAGAATACACTACTCTTTCTCAAAGTCTAGGTTTCTAAGGCAGGAGTAATGGGGGAATTATCTGTAGTCAATGAAGGGAAGTCAGCATTTGGCAGTACGTTTTCAAAATGGAGCAATCAGTGTATTCTGTATGGATTATTTCTAAGACCTCAGTATGATCTTTCTTTAGGACCAAGACACAAATGGAGTTTGAAAAACCAAACTCAAATGCAATTTCATTTTTTTTCATACTACATGGACTATGTGGATTCTCAAAGCATCACTCTTCTTGAATGGAGTACAACCTCATGGAAAACTCAATTTCTGTTCTCTTCCTTCTGTATGTATGGGTCAAATATAGCTCAGAATTGCAGAAACATGAACAGGACTATATCTAATCTTTCTGCATAGCTTGATTGTGAATGACACAGTTCAGCTTTTCAGGTAAACGTCCAGAGTTAGCAAAAAGAACTAGATGTCTAGCTATGTAGATTAATGGGTCATTCTTCACATCCTAGGCCAGAAAATAATGACTCACATGTAGCTTAGCTTTGCTTGGTAACCAATGAGCATATTGATGAAAATGGTGACTCATTTAAATGACAGGTCTCCCTTCCACTACCATCTGTCTAGTAGCAGTGGACAGTTAAGGTCTATCTTTGGATGTCTCTTAATAATAGCTTTATAGAAAAGCACAGCATAACTAGAACTGCCACAACAATCCAAAGGCTTCTCGGATTTATTGGGTTATTGTTTGACTGTCTTGGAAAAAGACATCAAATTTGGTAACGTAGTAACTTTTAAAAAACATGTTATGAAAGGAATTAACGAATTCAGGAAACCTACTTGAAGCAGAGCCATCAGTTTTGGCTCTCTAGAGCAAGGAACTAACCAGCTGCCATTTTAAGTACCATACAAATTACTTAGCATGGCTTCTCTCTTTTAAGGCTGAACTGTAAATGGGAAAACACACAAAGAGTGGAGTTCACTTTACAGTATCGAAAACACGCATGTTGAATTTAAGTGATTGTTTTTCACTATTTACAAAGTCACATGAATGTAGGTAAACGGGACAGTGTAAGTACATCAGTATCTAGAATGATTCGTGAGTGTCTGGCTCTGCATACACTGCTATGTTTGCCTTGTTCAAACTTCTCCATTGACCTACATCCTTCATAATTTCTGTAACCTTCTATTTGCCTTTATTCAATCAGAATTTGTGGAAAGAAATTCTTTTTTAGTGAGGCAGAGATATATTTACCATTTTGTTTGGGGAAGGCGCAGAGATGATTTGACAAATAAATTACTTTGACTTCAAATAAAGTGCAAAAAAAATTTATCCTACCCGCAGGAAAAACATGAAATGCATTTAAAATCCCTTTGGTAGTTTTCATTAAACAATTCTAGTTGTAAATAATTTCTGAACAATTCTCCAAATAAAATCCTTTAGAACTTTTATTTTGTAACTTTGTAAGGAAGTAACCTTCATTTAAAGAAATACTCTTCGACTCAAACGTTTTACTTAATTTTAACTTTAGTTTCTCTCATTTCCACAAAATACTCAAGCGTAATACATACCCTGAGAGTCTAAAGCATCCTATTGCATATTATGTTAACTATTAACTTTTTTAAATGTAATGAACTTGCTTGTTAGAATTGGGTGTTGAGATAGATTGTCATTTATTTTGTTACATCATGAAATCCACAAATGACAATTTTATGGCTTAAATATGACATTACTAGAGAAACTTAAATAAGAGACCTGAGCATATAAAACAAGATATGATTTTGAGTGGATAAAGAAGTACAATTCTTGTAACACTTTACAAAACAGTATAGATTTCTTTCTAGAAAATCACCTATATTGAATTACAATGTAGTTATTATATAATAGTGGCTATATTATAAACTTTTATGGTGGTTTTAGAACTTTAAGTACTTTTTCCCATAGAATAATTGTTGTAAATGTGTTTGATTCTAAGACTATGTGTGTAAAATCAATCACAAGTTTAAAAGTAGGCTTCTATGGACTACTTAATAATCAAATAACTATCTTTTTACACTTTCAATAGAAATTTCCACTGATAGTATGAATTTGGGAAGCCAGGAGTGTTTCTGTCCATTTCAGCTGTTGGAATTGGTATTGAGATCTCTCAAGATCTCCCAATTTGTAGCCCCAATCCAATGTTCAGCTTTTGGCCCACTAAAAACGCATGGATTCTGTAATAATCTACATCCTCGAATCCCGTTTTTGATGATATCAAATGAATAACCATAGGAAAACCAATTATTTTATTGGTATTTATGTTGTAATATTTTGTTGAATATGGTTTCCTTAATTAATTGTTCCTAGCTGAAAAAAATAAATAAATAAACAAATCACAAATCCGTGAACTTTTGGAGTGGTGGATCTTTAATTCAACGAATTGAACAGACGAGATCCTTGAGGCTCAGCGAGATTAAACACTGGGCCCTGGACAGTGGCAGAACCAGAACAGCACTCAGGGCTCTTTATTCCTGGTTGACTGCTTCACTCCCCCAACACGTATCAGTCAAAATATTTAATAGTTCACGTAAAGTATTGAAGTTTTAGTTAATATGATGGGTACAGTAGAATATACTTCCTGTTTTCTAGGAACTGGGCCTGTAGCTGAGGAATTTACAAACTATTTAGATAAATAATAGTATTCGTTGGTAGGATTTAGTAACTTTGATATCACATAGATATTAGTCATCATCTGACTGCCTTTTTGTTTATTTTGAACATAGAACAAAATAAAAAAGCCTTGAAAAGTAGAGACATTTAAGCACACACCAGTGCCATGCCAAGCTATATTGGAGTTTGATGCAAAAATGAAAATCAGAGATACAGATTGTCTTTATTTAAAATTTTGACATGTAGTTCACTGTGGTTTTTTTTTTAAATTAGCTAAAGTCCATTCTTTATTTACATTTCTTTAGTTTTTACCTAATGTCGTTTTTTTTTGTTCCAGGATCCCATCTGGGATTCTTTACCTTTAGTTGTAGCACATAGATTTTTTTTTTGCATTAATATTGATTTTTAAAATATTCTATTAAAATATTATTTAGCATGATTGCTGAGATTTGTGGCATACATTTACATTTTCACCTGAAATGAGTGCTCTATGTGTTTCACCCTCATTCTTGGTACGCACACACGCTTGCGTACACGTGTAGACACATACACACACTTTCAAACACACCCTCATACACACTCAAACACACAGAGTACTTTATTTTGTTTTTGAATGATGTTTATTTGACTACTTTTATCCAAAAGAGGGCCCCTAGGTCCCAACTTGGCAGATTGCTTTAAGTGTGAGAAAATGTAATTCTAGTATAGAATGCAAACTAGGAGCATGTGTCATAAATAACTCGGGTATGTTAACTGGTGTTTATAGATGAAGCTGCAAATTTCTGATTGTAAATATCCCAAGTTCCATAGTATACGTATTATCTGAGCTCTCAGATCAGGCTTCATACCAGTGCAGTAAAACGAAGACATAAACCTGGCAAGCCGGAAGCCAGAGATGGATCTGCCCTTAATCATAGCACATGTAATAGCATTCCACTTTTACTTTTAAGATTATTCTTGAATTCTTATAATAAATAAATATGAAGTTTGCATTTAATCTTCTCCAAAATATCTCATCATTTTGCAACTTAAAGGCAGGATAATTATTTTCACCAGATGTTATTTACTGAAATAATTTCTGGACCAGACGATAACATTTAACACTCAGTGTAATGTTTTGATGTTCTCTTATGCCCCAATGCATTTGGACTTATTACCAAATCATTACTACAAGTCTGGAAGTTTCAATAATTTATAGAAGTCATTACACCCAGCAGAGTAGTAACTCTACCGGAAATGACTTGAATGTCCCACACACATCTCAAATTCTTCAGTCCTTTCAATTTCTCTCTCACCCATTTCTTCTTATATATAAAATCACAGAGCAAATATTTTGAGCATAATTTTAAAAGAAAGCCTCTATTTTATCACATGGCCTCATTTCTTATTTTCTGTTTGCGCATCTTGTACATGATAAAATTTAATCATGTAACCATGTCCATTCAATTATTTGCTGATTGCCTTTGATGTTGAGATTGGACTCTTGCCTTCTCTTTGGATGCATAATGGTTTGAAATCATCGTTCTAATTGCTGCCACTAAGATTGCACTGAACGATAGCATTTCTGGTTTAGAAGCTCATCTCTCTGGAGAGATTTGCATGATAGGAACAATACATGTCAAGATTCCATGTCTAAGCTTGACTGCTCTGTGCAAACATACAATTGTATATTTTTGCCTACATACTTTTACTAAGTGGCTCTGGACACATTTTTTAAAATTGTATTGAGTTTTACGATAAAGCTATGACTCTTTGAAAACTAAGTTCCTTTGAAAACTTGGGGGGGTTTCCCCTTTTTTTCTATCTTTAAAGTGCAAACTCCCCTTTGTTGGTTTTGCACCTTGAGTGAACCGTCTTCTCAAAGTTTATTGAAAGACGACTTTAATGGAAAGGATAAATTATTGTGTTAAAAACTATTCTTACTTCATTATATGGCATGTGAACTGACAAATGCATATTTGGAAATAAAATGTATTACAGGGCTTCTACTTAAAAATGACAGTATGCCCATGTATGCATTTTTTCCCCTCCCCAAACCCAGCTAAAGTGCACCAAGAGAACCAAAAAGATATTAATCCACAAGGACAGAGAGACTACAGAGAAAGCAACAGTGGGAAGATATTTTAACAAACATTGCTGAAGCAAGAAGGCAGATGGTAATTGACTTCTGAAGAACAGAGGAAATTCCCACCAAGCCTGCAGAGGACAGTATCACCAAGGAATGAGCCATGCTCCTTCGAACGCCACCTAGGGATACCAGGTATTTTCAAAGATGGAGGTGAGGCATGGGGCTGAGAAGAGCAGCCTTGGTGGAAAGGTTTCTACACAAAAGACGTAAATCAGATCTTCTCCCCAAACTCATCCTCCTTCGAGGAAACTGGAGCTCTTTTCTCTGGAGAAACTCAGGGACACCAGCTGATGGTGAAGTGAGCCCCAAAGATAAAGAAAGGCCTCGATTGTAAATATTAGGAAAAAAAATCAAGGATCACCCAAATTTTAGGAAAACCTCAAATTGAGAGAAAGTAGAAACCTGGAGAAAACAGAGTTTTGCAAGGATCAGAGGAAAACTTAAGGAAAAAGACCATATCCACAGATACCTGAAGACTGTGTCTGTAAAACAAGAACAGGAAGCTTTGAGAAACAGAGACCAAGAAGGTATTTGAAAATGAAAAATGTGGTAATCAAAAGAAAAAAGGTTGAAACATAAAGTAATGAAGGAACTCTTCCGGAAAGTAGGGAAAAAAGACAGGTGGTTTTCAGGTGGTGAACATGATGTAATCTACACAGAATTCAAACTATATTATGATGTACATCTGAAAATTAATTAATTAAAAAAATTAAAAAAAGACAGGTGAGAAAAAGAAAATAAAATTATAAGATCAATCTAAGAAGTCCATCATCTCCATGTAAGGAATTCCTGAGCAGTGGGAGGAAACAATGGGGAGAAAATTATCAAAGAAATAATAAAGAAGAATTTTCTAGAACAAAAGAACACAGTAACCCAGATTAAACAGGTCCACCAGGCACCCAGATCAATGAATTAAAAAAGGCTAACCCAAAACACATCTTTGCAATATTTCAGAACACCAGGAACAAAGTTATCTTAAACTTTGAGAGAAAATTAGTCATTCATACCAAAGGAGAGAGGATCAGAATGGCTGTGGACATTTCACTAATAACACTGGATAGGGAAAACTTGAAAATTCAGAGAAAAAGTGATTTTCAACCAGGAATTTTTTGCCCAAGCAAACTGTCAATCACATATGAGTGAAGAATAATAGATGTGAATGGACTCCCCAAATATACCTCCCATGCATACTTTTGTAGAGGAAGCTACTGGAGAATAGACTCCAGCAAAACAAAGGAATAAGCCATGACAGATGAATACGTAGGATTTGTGAAATAGAAGGTCTGACATACAAGAATGCTAAAAGGAATTGTCAGGATGACATCTGTACAGAGCAGTGAGTACATATTGGAGCAGGAAAGTGGAGGGCTACAGGAGCAAAGTATTCAAGAACCAAATAGAGGTGCTAGAATATTTTTTGTGTATGAGATTTGCAAAATGTATTGAGAAGCATTTGACAGACCCATTGACGCATTGTGAGAGAGTAGAGAAAACTTCATAGAAACTAAGTAGATGAACAAACAACAGCTTTAATTCCAAGACAAAATAAAATTTATATGAGAAAGGAATGGTAGTCATTGGATGCTCTTGGGCTCTGCAATGAGTAGTGTTTTACTGTCATAGTGATGTAAACAGTGACTGTGGATTTAATGAAAAGTTGCGGTATAACCACATTGAGAGGATTAGAGGAAGGGAGGTGTGTGCCTGTGTTAGACTGACTACCATGACAGCAAGTCTACAACGGCTTAGTGAAGTTTCCTGGGAAACACACTGTGTGCAGGCAGTTTATTGAAGCGTGTCCTTGGGATCAACACTTGTGAAGGACTGAAAGAAGCAGGATGGGCCACAGGGAGGAGTTGAATTGCGATGGTAACGCAGTCACTACAAAGATCTTGCTCTGGAGCTGAGATGACCCCCTTAGAGTGGTGCTGCCTTAATTCAGGGGAGCCAGGCCATTATACCCTCAGAATGCACCCATCATTGGAAGTAGGCAGCTGCAAGGGAGTGCTACAGACTGAATGTTTGTGTCCCACCCAAATTCATATGTTAAGGCCGTAATCCCCAATTCGATGGTATTTGGAGGGAGGATCTTTGGGAGATAAGGAAATGAGGACAGACCCTCATGAAGGAGTTAATGCTGCTATAGAAAGAGGAAGAGACACGAGAGCTCTCTGTCTCCACAGTGTGAGGATACAGTAAGAAGGTGGCCATGTGCAAGCCAGGAAGACAGCTCTCGCCAGGAACTGAATCTGCTGGCACCTTGATCTTGGACAGTGAGAAATCAATGTCTGTTGTTTAAGCCACAAGGTCTATGGTATTTTTGTTATAACAGCTCACGCTAAGACAGGAGGAGTCTTGACCTTGAGCATTGTGGCTCTTTACAACTGAGCGCTAGTCTCAGAGACGCTCAGCTGAGAGTCATCAGTCACCAGCATTCCCCTGCAGCTAGGGGAATGAGTGCCTCAGTCCTACAAGAGGGGCTGGGGTGGCACATGTGGCATTTACTATCTAAAATTGATAAATTAAAAACAGAAGGATAGATCCAACGCTGGTGGTCTACTGGTGAAAGTTTGGCACTCTCACGCTTCAGCAGCCCAGGTTCATTTCCCAGTCGTGGAACCACACCACCCCTCTGTCAGTTGTCATGCTGTGGTGGTGGCTCACACAGAAGAACTACAAGGACCTACAACTAGGATATGCAACCATGCACTGGGGCTTTGGGGAGGAAAACAAACAAACAAACCAAAAATAGAAGTATAAGCATATTATTTAGAAAAATGGAGGTAAGTGGCAGGAAACAGCTAAGTTATTTAGAACTGGCAGAGTGAGGTGGGCATAGTTGAGGACAGTAAGGTTCTTTTTGTTATAAGCCATTAGTGCTAACTGGTTTTAGCTATGTGCACATATAACATTGATAAAATTAACTTTAAATTAAGAAGTAAATTTTATTCACTTATAGAAGCGAAATATTAAATATAATTCTATTTTTGTTGGTAGTATATATCACCTAGGTATACCAATACCTTTAGTTTATTCAACCTTGATGGATGTTCAAAGAAGAATAGTGATAGTAATAATAATAACTATAATGATAAATTGAGCTCTTGCTGTGTTCCAAGCACTGTACTAAATGATTTTACTATATTATCTTAGCTATTCGCCCCATTAGCCCTGTGGAGTGGGTGTTATTATCCCCATTTTACTGAAATAGAACCAGAACTCAGAGAATTAAATCTGTCGGTCATGGTCAAAGCTGGTAAATGGTCACAGTCAAAGCTACTGTTTGATTTCCACTCTGACAGCAGCCCTTGGGTTCTTATCCACCATGTTTTCTCTAAGCATTCCCATCTCCCAGTACTCATCGGCTTAAAACAAAAATCGCATGACAATTAGTCAGTGACCCACATGGCCTTTCACCAAATCGGTCTCCTTGTACTTGATGCTAAACACCATTGAGAAGCTGTAAACTTTTTTCACCTTATTTTCCATCATGGTGCTCTGTTCACGTTAGTGATCAACAGTGGTAGAAAGATCCTGTATTGTGCATGCACAGAAATGCTCCATCTTGTTCCAAATGAAGTAGCTGAGAAGGGACCGTCCTTGGAAGTGAATGAAGAGTCACAGAGACAGATCGTCTGTGTTCTAATCCGGATTTCACAACTTCCTAGGTGGGTCACTTGGGGCCAGTCACTTAAATGTGCTGTGCCTCCAAGCCTACCTTTGTAAAGGAGGTAGAACAGTGCATACGACCTGCCTCACTGAGTCCCCGGAAGGATGACGTGAACTCAGACACATAACGCAGAGACCGTGTCTGGCCCTTGCAAGAGCTAAGTGTTAGCTGTTATTACATATTAGTCTGAAAAAAAAGCAAGGTCACAATAGATCAAGTGCTCCCAGGCTGCTTCTCGAGAATAAAACTCCATTATTTCATTTAAATACCATCAATTTCCTACATTTCAATTCCTCGTCTCTTATTTCCAGTCTTCCTCTTCCTCCTTGAATATAGACATCAGTGTATAAAATTTGTTTGTTTAGGCATTTAATTAAATTATTCATTTTGCCTGTGCTTGATTTCTCCCACTCATCTTCTCTCCCAGACACACACATGAAATAACTTTATTATTCAGTGATAACGGAATCAGGTGTAATGTCACTGTCCTCTGCTGTCTTACTTTTGGAAGGGAAAACAAGATTAATAAATTATAATAACTGGTACATGTTTATTTTTCTCTGTTAGGAGAAAGCATCACCATAAGCTTTTAAGGTTTAGGCTAGTAAATTGTTCCCAAGGTCTGAATGATAATGCGTATGCAGTTGGGTGTATTAACAGGCTTTCACTTACCACTGCAGAATTTCCATTTGTCATGCTTAGCTCTGTATTTTCTGCCTAAGGAGGTTACGGAGTTAGGATGAGTTTGTCCCATTTGGCCAGAAATGAGGATCCTGTTTTGCTATTGGCCAATAATGTATCCATTTTCTTCATCTTTCTCACTTCCAATTGGAAATGGAAATTATAGTTTCCCTGCCTTCAGTCTGCTTAAAACATCACAGAAGAGTAAATTGTAGTGAGAGTTTGAAACAGCCTAGAGTGTGGGTGAATCCTATGACACGTGAGGACCAAAAACCCTCACAGTAACTAACACCTGGGGTCATTGATCAGCGTCCTTCATTTTAGCTGTGCAATGATATGCTCCTCGGGAATAGGCTAAATGCTTACTGGCTTTACTTTAGTTTCTTAGCTGGAAGCAAGGGATGATTTTAAGATTGAAACAGAAATGCTTGGGTATGTAGCTGGGGATTATGATCAGATCAGCTGCTAGTTTATCATTTTAAATCTCCATTTAGCTAAAGCTAAACACATTTTGGATTAGCTGCCTTTTGGGGTTATCTTGGTCCCTGCTGTCTTGCATTAGTGTTGACTGTACTTTAAGGTGTTTTTTGAAGATCTAGTCTTGGTTTAGATTGAGGTCTGTGCAGTAAAAGAGTATCTACTTTCCCACAGAGGGAAAGAGATTAAGGATCTGAGTCATAGAGCCACTCACAGGGACAATTTCTGCCTTAGGTTCATACTAATTTATGAGTATCAGCGTGATTTAAGTGATGAGAGTGCAAATCAGGAAATCTGACTCTTTGCCAATAATTGAGTTAACCATAAAACCAAGATGATTTTGTACACCATTCTTTGGGTAATGTTAATCCTAAATCTGATATGAAATGGGGCTGTCACTAAGATTTTTAAAAATCCAATTTATTGAGAGTTTTGGGTTTTGTTCATCATTTTTATGAATGGAGTAGATTTATAAGAGAACATTAAGAGACTCAATGTCAATTCTAAGATAATTTGCTTTATATTTTTAAAAATAATTATTATAGGCCTTTGAATGTTTATTTTGCAATGCATCTTAAGAAATAAACTTCTTTTAGAGCACAAATTTCAGCTCTCAGACAACTCAGTGGGCTAGGAGGAGGTGTTCAAGCTTTAGGAACTAGTATGCATCTTAACCAAAGGAAACGATGCCAACAATTCGTTAGTGATCACTGGTGAAGTTAACACCATTCAACAGAGACTATAAAAATGTAGACCATAAATCCTCAGACATTTGAAAGTCAAGACAGACTTGTAGAATGGAGAGAATGGCCTTTCTAAAATTCTAAAATTATTTAAAAATAGCAGCTGTTTCCTGTGGGGAAATTTATTAACTGTTTGTTTCTATGCCCTTTACCATGTAAATGCTTTGAGGCTAAATCCGGATTTCTGAACAGTGCTCACGGCCCCTAAAAGGGGTGAAAAATGGTAGGTTGAGGCCTGAAGGCTGCTGTTTGTGGCAACTGGGTGAAAACATTTCTCTAAATATGTCAGCGTTGGCTCTCAGGGATGCTCTTGGTGGTCTAAATGCTCTTGCTACAATTTTCTGACTTCCAGATGAGCAGTGGGTATGCCCAGGGTGACACAGCCTACTGCCTGGTAGAGCCTCCTGTGGCTGTCATTGTGGTTCCATTCCCTGTCCTCCCCCTCACTTCCGTCCCTTTTCCCAAAGCAGCTGCACTCTAACCTGGCTGTAAAAAGTGATGAAGGTTCTGGTAATCATAGCTTGTAAAGTACCTCACTTTCTTCCTCTGTCTCTTCCTTTTTTGCTATTCCAATTTGAAGGGAATTTGTGGCCGTCAATTGAGCGGATTCAAGTAGAGACTATATGTTTCAGATTTCCAGTGTCTTAGTAGTAGGGTCAGTGTTATTCATTGCTGTATCTCCAGGATAACATTGGGCCAGGCCTCAAGGGAGCATTTTGATTTGGTTTGTTTTGACAGGGTTGAGTCAAAATTCAAAGTTTCTCATCACCAAATACTAAGTGGAAAACCAAGTCTGACAGGAACCCTGAGCTGCACCCTTTCCAGATGTTGGTTCCACACCCAACTCCACCCTATCTCTGCGTCACTGGTGTCCTCCTCCTCACCCTTGTGTTCATCAAAAAGGAAAGATAAGAGATTGAATCTCTACTGCAAACGTTACTTGATTTTTTAAAAAATGCAGTATTTTATTTCTAATTAAAATGACTTCCTCAGCAATCCCAAAAGTCCTGTGCACCCCAATGTTTATTGCAGCACTGTTTACAATAGCCAAGACGTGGAAGCAACCTAAGTGTCCAGCAACAGACGAATGGATAAAGAAGACGTGGTACATATATGCAATGGAATACTACTCAGCTGCAAAACAGAACAAAATCATTCCATTTGCAATAACATGGATGGACCTTGAGAGAATTATGTTAAGTGAAATAAGCCAGCAAGAGAAAGATAATCTGTGTATGACTCCACTCATATGAGGAATTTAAAACTATGGACCAAGAACAGTTTAGTGGATACCAGGGGAAAGGTGGGGTGGGGGGTGGGCACAAAGGGTGAAGTGGTGCACCTACAACATGACTGACAAACATTAATGTACAATTGAAATTTCACAAGATTGTAACCTATCAATTACTCAATAAAAAAATTTGAAAAAATAAAATAAAATAAACACAGAGAAAAAACACACACACACACACAAAAATGACTTCAGGGTCAACTCAAATTTGCATAATCCAAATGCCCCCAATGTCACAACAGCTACATTAAAATGTCATATGCCTGCCCCTAGCACATATTAAATGCTCAATAGACATTTGTTGAAAGGAACTAAATTTGATTAGATGCTTCAAAGTTTTGTTCTGAAAAGATGAGATACTCTTTTATCACCAAAAAAAAAAAAAAAAAATATATATATATATATATATATATGAACTTAAGTCCAATCTTCTTTCATAATGTGTGTCAGACTTCATCAGTCTCCTTTCCTTCGCCTGCACAAGACTGTAATTGAGTTCCGGGATGTGGGCTCTGCTACTAAATATTCACTTGCAATTTGCATTCCAATGTCAAGTACAGTATTTGGGAATACTCCAGATGACTTAGGAAGGTATTTAATTTAAAAATCTTCCCGAGGGGAAAAGTGAGTGTACATCAAATGAAACAGGAGGCACCCCTAGAAGTTTTAGAAGTCAGGTGGACAAATGAGATGCTCAGAACTTCAAGAAAGGATGGGAAAGAATCTTCATCCTAGATGGTGACATATCAAAGTATTTGTAAATATTTCACACTTAAGTGCTTAGAAAAACATTAAAAGCTGATTTGGAGACTATTAAATTTGGTGTCTCTGTTAGTCTGCAAGGACTGCCGTAACAGAATATCACAGACTGAGTGGGTTAAGCAATAGACACTTATTTTCACACAGTTCTGGAGACTGGAAGTCCAAGATCAAGGTGTCATCAAGCTTGGTTTCTTCTGAGGCCCTGTCTTTGGCTTGCAGCTGGCCGCCTTCTCTCTGTGTCTTCACATGGTCTTTCCTCTGTGCACGCACATCCCTGGTGTCTCTTTGTGTGTCCAAATTCCCTCTTCTTATGAGGACACCAGTCAGACTGGATTAGAACCCACTCTAATGGCCTCAGTGTAACTTAATCACCTCTCTAAAGGCCCTGTCTCCAAATGTAGTTACATTCTGAGGTACTGGGAGTTAGGGTTTCAACATATGAACTTGAGGGGACACAATTCAGTCCATAATGGTGTCTAAGCGAGAAGTTGTCTTGGAAACACATGATTCAGGCAGTAAGTAAGTATTGAGTGCTCAGCATGCTATGTTTGGACTTGCTGGGATGGAAGGATGTTCACACATAGCGTGGATCTCACAAGGAGGACCACCAAGTCACGTGGCGGTTGTCTGGAGGTGAAATGGACTGAGATCCCAGGGCTCTCATCCACGGTCCATTTTCCACCATTATCCCAAGGGCTCTCTCCTTTTATGGCTTTTCAGTATCCCTCAGTTGCTGTGTTGCAGGCTCAGAAATGCATTCTTGCCTGATGGATGCTATATGTGGAAATATTGGGATACACACTCTATAAATGTTGATAAATTGTATTTGTGATCCATTTCTCAGTTCTCAACAGGCCCATTAAGTTTTAACTTCATCTTATACCCTTATATGTAAATTTCCAGAAAGAAGGGCTAGGTTTGAGAACCAGCTCCATCAGACATAGATGGTACACACTTGGAGAAGTCACTTTGTCTCTGAATCATAGTTCTGTCATCTGTAAAGAGAAGAAAGTAGAAGAGTTGGGAGAAGTGAATGAGATAATATGTATGAAATGCCGAGTAGACGATAAGGACTTAATGAAAGTCAATTTTTTATCATGTTTCCTGCAATTTTACCCTTGAGTTTGAACCAAACTACCTTCCCCCAACACAACTTAAACATAACACAATTTAAAATAACATTGGCACATGCATGGGAACAACCAACGCTCATGATTCCTTTCACTTCCCTGAAACCTTGAGATCATGGGAGAGAGCCCAAAATAAAGTCCTTAAACAAGCCCAGGGACACCTCTTGGTATATGTCAAAAGTAGAATTAGAGGTGGGAGGCGGTCCTTGGGAAGGACATGTATTATGTTTTTTGTTTGTTTTTTTTGGTTTTTTGGGTTTTTTTGGCACGTGAGCTAACAACTGTTGCCAAACTTCTTTTTTTTTTTTCTTTCTTTCTGCTTCTCCCCAAATCCCCCGAGTACATAGCTGTATTTTATAGTTGCGGGTCCCTCTAGATGCGGCATGTGGGATGCCGCCTCAACGTGGCCTGATGAGCGGTGCCATGTCCGCACCCAGGATCCGAACCAGCGAAACCCTGGGCCGCCACAGCAGAGCCCACAAACTTAACCACTCAGCCGCGGAGCCGGCCCCGGACATGTATTATGTTAGGCTTACACACGTCAGTCAGTAGTTCTCAGGCGCAGTGGGCAGACCTGAGCCTTGACTGGGTCTCTAGGAGGCCAGTGTACAGTGGTAGAGATCACAGACTCTAGAGCCAGACGAGCTGGGTTCAAATCCTGACTCTGTCACTTTCAAGCTGTGGGACCTTGGCGAGTTAATTAACCTCTCTAAGGTTCAATTCTCTCATCTGTGAAATAGGAACACAAATGAGATCTACCCCAAAACTGTCATTTGTCATGAAAATCACCTGCAATAATCTACATGAGTATAAAATTTATACAGCCAGGCTAAGCTTATTAAGGTAAGGTTTTAATAAATAACTGTTAACTATTCTTATCATAGCTGGAATTTGAACCCAAGCCATCAGTGTTCCTTTTCTCTTCTCACTTTCTCTGTCCCTGGCACCTCTCCTGTCTCTCCCCTCATCTTAACTCACCTCTCCCCAACAACTCTATAAATAAATACACGTGAATTCAGTGGAAATTGATTCAATATACTGGAGTGGTCTGGAAATGCCTCTGTACTCTTTTCCTCCTTTTGTGTGGGGGTGATGAGGTGCCTAAGGGACATCAGGAGCCAATGGAAGAAGGAAGACAGAGGATTCTGATAGAAGAGTCATTGGCTTGAGTGTTTGGGACTTTGAGGAAGAGACAGCAGTGTGTCCTGAAAGGATACCTGCTCTGGAGCCAGGCTGAGTGCACGTCCCAGCTCTGTGAGGCTTCCTGGCTGTAGGGCCTGCCAAGGGGGTGGCCTAGTGGTTGGATTCGAGTGCTCCACTTCGGCGGTGCAGGGTTCACAGGTTTGGATCCCGGGCACAGACATATGCACCGCTCATCAACCCATGCAGTGTCAGGCGTCCCACATACGAAATAGAGGAAGATGGGCACAGATGTTAGCTCAGGGCCACTCTTCCTCAAAAAAAAAAAAAAGATTCCCAGCTGTGTGAGCTAGGTCACATTACTTAACCTCTCTCTGCTTCAGTTTCTTCATCTATAAATTGGAGATGGTGATAAGAACATTTCACGGGGTTGGTATGAGGACCAGTGAGTTGATATTTAGAAGACACTTAGAACACGTAATAAGCATAATACAAGTGTTGGTTAATTTTTTTCCTTTTTTTTTTTTTTGCAGGGAAAGATTTTCTCTGAGCTAACATCTGTTGCCAATCCTCTTCCTTTTTTTTTTCCTCCCCCAAGCCCCAGTGCATCATTGTATATCCTAGTTGTCAGTCCGTCTAGTTCTTCTACGTGAGCCGGTGCCAAGCACGGCAACTGTCAGACAGGTGGTGTGGTTCGGGGACCAGGAAGAGAACCCGGACCCCAAAGCAGTGAGCACCAAACTTTAACCACTAGGCCATCAGGGCTGGAGCTGGTTGATTTTTTTTAAATGTGAGAAGAGGTGCTGGAAATAGAGCACAGATAATTTCCTCCTTGGTTCCCATTGCATGGTGGTTAAGGGCACAGGCTCTGGAGCCCAGTGGCCAAGGTTCCAGACGTTAGTTCTGCCATTTACCAGCAAGGTAGCCTTGCGGAAGTTGCTCAACATCTCTGTGCCTCAGTATTCCTCATCTGTGGAGTGGGGATAGTAACATATCTGATAATAACAGATCACAGTGTGGTGGTGAGCATTAAACAGGTCGGTATGTGGTAAATTCTTAGAAGAATGCTTGGTACATAGAAAGTACATATATTTGATTATTATTACTGTTATTATTATTAAATGGCATCAGCAAAGCTAGACTAAAAATAACTTTAGAGTAGACATAGGGAAGACTTGAATTCTCTTTCTCCTTAAGCAAGTGACGTTACCTCTCCTGAAGGATGACTGAGGCTCCGTCCAGCTTTCACATTCTCTGGACCCTTGTCTTGGTCGTGATCCGGGTTATGCCTTCCTCAGTAAATATTGGTTGTTTATTGTTTTGGAAAATGTAATGGGAAGGCAGAATTTTGGTTTTATAGACATAAGCCACTAAGGACGATTTCAGCCTTCAGGCCGATCTTCTGACTGCTTACAGACGGCTCCTCATAATTGGGCTGGTATTTTAATCACATTAATTCTTTTTGTTAACATTTCCTTTATTTTTTCTCTTGTTCTCTTATCAAGAGAAAGTACTAGAATTGTGAGCTCCTTCATGCTTTAAGCTCTGGTTCGGAGATATTTGAGAGTCTTCAAACACTGAAAATAAATTAAAATATGAGTTTCAGAACTAGGGCCATTGAAACATCTTGAAGTGAATTTTGACTCACTTTTCTCTTGTATTCTGTAGGTTGTTGTCTACAGTAGAATAAACTCAGACAGGCCTTCAAGAAGTGGATTTTATAGACTTTTTACCCGTCTTATCTTAAAGAAACTATTGCTTTCAAAAAACCGCTAGTATAGTTCAATGACTTTACACTAAGGGAGTATTTTAAATGTTGTTTTTAAATGTGGTGACAAGGGACGGAGAACAAATAATTCTTCAAAGGGATTTTCCTGGAAAAACTGTGAACTGACTGGGGTTAATGTCCAGAGGTAATGGACTCTCCCAGTGGGTCATTAATTCCCAGGAATTGGCCTGCGCTTCAACTGCGATTGCTTAAGTAAACAATAAATAACATCACACAGATATGTAATGAACTATAAAACGACCACTTCTCAACCTGCATTGTAGATACGCCTGCAGCGCGTGCTATTAGTCACCTCCCAACTTGATTGATTAGTTTCAATCAGCACCCTGTCCCCTATTTTCTTTTAAAATCGATTAATTTCATACTTTTGAGGTCAAGGAATAAAAGCATTAATGTTAGGCCCAGTAAAAACGGTGTCTGCGCTCGAGCCTTTCTGACTGTGTCTCTCTCTCTTATTTCTCTCTTGCACTTTCTGTTACTCTGCAGTTCTGGCTCAGACCCTGCCCCAACAATGCCAACATTTATGCTGATAACATTGGTTAGTGGAAATTGAATGAAACTTTCAAGGACAAGGACTATTTTAATTAGGTTAATAATATAAGCTTTCATGAACTGCCCACCCACTTCTGCCATAATTTCTCGGTCATCCTGTTGGCCTCCCAGTAGCCTAAACCCTTATGATTATTTCCTTCTTTATGAAACACTGTCTTTGCTTGGCCTCTACTCTTTCTTGGTTCTCTGCCTGCCTCATTAGCCCCTCCTTCTCAGTCTCTTCTGTTGCTTCTATCTTTCTTTTTAATTTTTTTATTGTGGTAAAATATGCATAACATGAAATTTGCCATGTTAACCTTTTTTCTTTATCTGGAAGATTAGCTATGAGCTAACATCTGCTGCCAATCCTCCTCTTTTTTGCTGAGGAAGATTGGCCCTGAGCTAACATTCGTGCCCATCTTCCTCTATTTTATATGTGGAAAGCCTGTCACAGCATGGCTTGATGAGCAGTGCATAGGTCCACACCCAGGATCCAAACTGGTGAACTCAGCAGTGCGCACAAATGTAACCACTATGCCACCGGGCAGCCCCCATGTTTACCATTTTAAGTGTACAATTCAGTGGCATTAAGTACGTTCACAATGTTGTGTAACCATTACCACTATCTACTAACAAATATTTGCATCACCCAGAATAGAAACTGTAACCATTAAACCATAACCTTCCATTCTCCTCTCCTCTAGCCTCTGGGAATCCTTTATTCCATTTTCTGACTCTATGAATTTGTTATTCTAGATGCCCCACATAAGTGGAATCATACAATATTTGTCCTTTTAATTCTGGGTTATTTCACTCAGCGTAATGTTTTCAAGATTCATCAATGTTGTAGCATATATCAGAACTTAGCTCCATTTTGTGACTGAATAATATTCCATATGTATATGCCACATTTTGTTTATTCATTCATCTGTTGATGGGCATCTGGATTGTTTCCACCTTTTGGTGATTGTGAATAATGCTGCTATAAGCATGGATGTACAAATATCAGTTTGAGTCCCTGTTATCAATTCTTTTTTGGGTCTATACCCAAAAGTGGAATTGCTGGATCACATAGTAATTCTATGTTAATTTTCTGAGAAAACACTAAACTGTTTTCCACAATGGCTGCTGCACCAGTGCAAGGGTTCCGATTTCTCCCTATCTTCACTAGCACATGTTATTTTCATTTTGTTTTATAACAACCAACCTAGGGTGTGAAGTGCTATGTCATTGTTGTTGGTTCTATCTTTTCCAAATTTGTCAAGCACCTGAGGACTTGATCTTCGTGTCTCTTCCCTTTACTGTTTTCTTCCACCCCTTTGGCAATTTCCTCCAGCCTCCTGACTGAATACCACAGACATGCGGATGTACATTGCTGGCCCCATTGCAACCCCCCTAAACATAGGTTCATATGTGCCATTGCATAGTGCATATTTTTACTTGGATAGTCAATAGGCATCTCAACAATAAAATGTCCAAGCTTTTGTCCAGTTCCAAGGTCCCCATCCCCTACCAGCCAGGACCCTGCTCCTCCTTGACTCCCACAGCTGGCAATGCCATCTCCATTCTACCAGTTTCTCGGGCCCCAAACCTCGGATTCATCCTTTACTCTTCTCTTTTCCTTGCCCCCTGTACCACCAACAAATTCTGTTGGCTCTACTTTCAAAATATACCCAAAACTTTGGTCTGGTCTCTGTTCAAATGCTATCTGCCCAGAGAGGACTTCTGCATATAAAATTGCTCCTACCCCAACACTCTCTATCTCCTTATCCTGCCTCGCTCTTCACAGCGCTTGACATCAGAGATATTTGTTTCAGCTGTGTCCCTGCACCAGTGTGGGGGCAGGAAATTGTCTGGTTCGTGTCCTGCTGATCCCCCAGTGCCTGGAATAGTGCTGATTCGATACATAGGTGTTGAACAGATGATTGGCGAGGAAGCGGAAGATATGGTATCTGCCCCCGAGGAAGCAGTGACATCAAGATTTTACATATGAGGCAATCAGAAGTAGTAAACTTCCCTCGATTTTTTCAGGGAAAATGGATTTTTCAAATTAATCCTACCCATCATGTGACCAAAATATGTCTATTTGAGCTGAAAATGTCTCTGCCATGTTAAACACTTTCCTTCTAAAAGAAAGGATATTAAACAAACTGATCAGCTAGTGGTGCTATAATAAACATGCATGATTTCGCTGTAGCTACTTTAAGTTTCACAGAATCCTCCTTTGTTGAAGCCCTCCCCATACAGTCATTTTTCTTTTTTGAGTGTGAGGAAGATTGGCCCTGAGCTAACATCTGTCACCAATCTTCTTCTTTTTACTTGAGGAAGACTGCCACTGAGCCAACAAATGTGCCAGTCTTCCTCTACTTTACATGGGACGCCACCACGGCGTTGCTTGATGGTGCAGTGTGTAGGTCCACACCCAAGATCTGAACCTGCGAACCCCATGCCACTGAAGCAGAGAGGGTGAACTTAACGGCTACACCACCAAGCCAGCCCCTCAGTCACTTTTCTCTTAAACTGCTGTTAGTTCATTAAGAATTTTATCTTGAGTAAGAGAGAGCAAAATACTGCTATTATAATATGAAATGCATTAAAATGGTTTTAAAAATGACTTTGATGGCATATGAATAATAAATAACGATGTACTGTTATAACCACAGAATTTCAAAAATGTACTTAGGGTTAGAGATTCTGTTAAATTTTGAGCTCCTTGAAGGCAGAACAATGCCTTGGGCAGCTCTGCGTTCTCCTCAATGTCTAAAGTCTTGCTTTCTATTTAGTAGATATATACTAAAAATTGCTGAATGAAGGTATCCAATATTTTCTGCAAAGGAGAATTATACTTTTTCTTGGTTCCTCGTGGAGAAATAGCATGATACAGTGAAGCGGTTACCTGTGGGCCCAGGTTCTGGATTTCTTTGGGGAATTCATTTTTGAGACCCTGTGAATTACTTTCCTGTTAGTAGCAAAGAGAATATAAGGACGTATGCTCTTCCTGTCCCCATGAAGGACACCTACAATCGTATGTAAGTGGATTGTAAATTATAATACAGATATCGGTGGTTATTATTATGAGTCTTTATTCATACGTTTGTCATAAAATAAAAGAATAATAGAAAAGATAAAAACATACTTTAAGCCTTATTCAGGTCAAACTAACTAAACTTTTGAGTCCCTGCTATTTCAGCTACCAAGGTGGACATGGAGCCAGTCATTTTTGCATGCTTTATCTCATTCAATTTTATTTTTTTTGGACCACACATATCCTTGTGTATAGATTCTCTCAGAATTCCCATCAATTTATAACTTAATTCTTGAATTATATTTTTAAAGTTTAAAAGCCCATAAAGAAATATTCTGTGAGTCAAACATTGATCAATTTTTCAAAAACAAAGCATTGTGAATCAGTAATTTTTGAGGAATTATTGAATTCTGTAAATCAAAGAAATGGAAAATCTTTTATCCAGATGGATTCTAATTTCTTCTTTCCTAGAATGAAATATTTTCTACCAAAATTTAAAAATAATTAACTTTTCATATAATAATAAGTTCCTTTTAAAGAGTGGAAAGCTATTCAGGGAAAAATACAATTTGTTTTTTGAACTTTTCAAAACTTGATGACCTATTTTAATGGGCCTTGAGACCTTGCTCAGCCTAACATGCTCATCCTTTTACTCAAATGCCCTTCGGATACTTCATTGCTTTTCATGAAATATTTTTAGCTTTTATTAACTATAAAAAAAACCACATTATTCAAATTCAGTGAAACGGAAAAATACAATTTAAATGAGGCTGGGCAGCCAACAGAAAAAGAGACACACACGCAATATATGCACTCAATGTGTTCATAGTTTTTTAATTCGTTTAATTCTCCTAATTTTAGTCAATGAAAATCACTTGTGTCCTGTGCCTTAAATTTGAAGTTGCCTGTGAGACTTTAAGAGCAAAATTCCTTGTTTTATTTAAATCTATCTACATCATAATTGAACTCCATCCGAAAGCTTCTGATGATGTATTTAGATTAATCTAAATAACCTTAAATAAATAGGGCTAATAATAGAGGCACTGTCCCAGAATTATTGTTAGGATTAAAAAAATTTATATATATATTATATTTATATATATAACATTAATCAACATATTATATTTATTATGATTTATATATAATACACATAGTTTAAGTATGTATACATACATATATAAACACTGATATATATATATAAATTTATGTACACACACAGCTTGGAACCAGTGCCTGCCAATTAATATATGTTCTATAAATATTAGCCATGATGATGGTGGCGGTGATGATAATGATGATGATGATAATGATGTTTAGCCTCCTATGATACCAAAAAGGAAGAACAAGAGAATGTTTTGTCATTGTTTTTTATCTTTCACGATGAGTAGAAGGATAGTATGAAATGAAGACGACATGCGGTGGAAGTAGGTTTTCATTTGATTGCTAAAGCATATGTATGCCTTTTTAAAATATGGCTCTAAGAGCCATTGAATGCAGTGCATTCAAGTTTAATAATTCTATTTTATAAAATCCTACCGAGCTCTTTGAGATAAGAAAAAAAAAAACTCAACTAAAAGGAATAAATGGCCAGAAGTCACACGTTGAAGGAGGTCAAAGAAAATAAATATGTTCAGCACTTGGCCTAAAGGTTGAAAAAGATTAATTTAAATGGCTCCACTTAGAGAATGTGACAAAGTTCCAACACTTTATGGCAGCCACAGTATTTCATGCTTAAAAGTTGTGTTCAGATATATTCTCTCTTCATTCTCATACAGCCCCTATAAATGGGTGCCAATTATCTGCACACAAGTGAAGCTTGAGAGAAGGGTATGAGCATATGAACATGCCGTCCAAGTTAATGATGCCGTGGATTATAATGCAATAAAATAATAATCCATCTCTGCTCCTAGCACCGTGCTTTTTAATTCAGCCATGACATCCTAAATGGAGATGTTTGTCCTGCGCTTCTCCCTGGCCGTGCAAATGACTCTCCTGCAATCGGCAGGGGACTCTCTGAGGTTTTGCCAATAGGGTGTATCAGCCCTGGCGATTAAAAGGATTACTTATTTGCTTACTCAGAAAGGATTAATGGCAGAGAGCAAAAGCTTTGTTTAAAAATCACATGCCATGACTTCCTGGGGTTTAGGAAAGACAGCCTGAAAGGTATTAGACCATTTCATGAAGAAGCTTTTTATTCAAAACTTAAAATCTTGATCCAGCAAATAGTCCCTTCCTGATGAATTCTGAACTAGCATTAAATAAACAATCATGTTCTAGCAATATGCTGCCATTGTGTTCTTGCCTTCCTTTAACCTAGGAAGTGCTAGAATTGTTTTGCCCTACATGATTATTTGGGAAGATGAATTTGTTGTAAGTAATTGAAGTCTAAAATATGGAGTCCTTTATCCTTAATTGTACACTAAAATAACAGCAACATTAAAGAGCATTTAGTTCTTGCAATACTGGGGACTTTTCATTTTACAGTGTATCTGTGATTTCCAGTTTATATATAGCACATATCTTCACATGACTTTTGGTTTTCTTTGTTTGGGCCAATAAACATAATAGCAATTACAATGTTTTGTTTGATCCAAACATTACTTGATAGCAGTTATTAAATCTTATACTCTACATGCGAGATTCTAAAATTGGAAAATTCTCAGGATCTGGCTGTAATATCCACTGTTGATATTAAAAATATCAACATTAATGATATGCAAGAAGATCAACAGCACTGAACCTCGAAGCACATTAAACATTATCTTAAAATCCACTCCTTTGTGAAATTTTCAATTTTAAAAATAATCATAGCATTTCCCCATTTCACTTTCTGGTTAGCTTATAATGAGATTTAATTATGAGGAATTTGTTTTTACAGAGGTATATTTTTCCTCATGTTCTTCCTAGAAAAAAAGTTAGGAATTGCCAAATTGTCTCTATTGGGCCACTAAATAAATGCTATTGACAGCGTATTAATAGATTAAGAGATAGAACCTGAAATAAAATTCTGATTTGAGCGCCTTCCCCATGCCTGCCTTACAGTAACAGAGCGGGGAGCGCCCATCACGGCTGTCCAGTTTCCAGAGAAGGGGACTGTGTGGTCTGGTGGCATGGATGAGAACAGCACTCATTTCCATCCTACTGCTCTCATTTTCCTCTCCTTGACTTCCCTGAGTACTTTCAGAGCCAGCACCCACCCCTGCAAACGTGGTACTAGAAGGGAAAAATTATTTTAAAGCTATTTCCATTTGAAGCAGAATTAACTTTCTTAAATTGGGAGAGAATTGTTTCTAAACTAAAAGATGTTCGATTTCTTTGCTAGCCCAGAGAAGGCACAGATGGCTGGTATCTCCTTACGTGATGTTTAACTGTGACGGGTTAAATGACATGAGAATAATTTAACATTCTGCACATATACTCTCTCTGCTTTCATGATCATTTCATACAACACGTGTAAAAAGTGGTTCTGACCCACTTGTGGCTTTTTGCTGAGTTATCTGCCCAAACAGCACGGTCTTATAATTTGTTTTGTTTCCCATACAAACTGCAAATTTTCTTATTAACCCCAGTGACATCTGAATATATGTTTGTTTACTGCCAGACTCCACTAACTTTATTGATATATTTTACATTAAGCTCCCTGGTAAATTTGCAAATGCAGCAATTATTGCAGTGAATTGAATTTCAGAGGTAATGCCCTGAATTTTTCCTTGGAGACAATACAAATGATGCCGTCTAATGCTAGTGATAACTAGTCACAAGCGAAATTCTTTCCAATAAATACGAAGCTTAGAATGAGACGGTGGCTTTCCTTTTATAGAGCAAAGGAAATTGGTAATGGAAATCAAGATTTTTTTTCCCCTGAACTTTATTAAATCAAGCAAATCACAGCCTGTATTTAAAGTCAATGGCTCCAGCCACAACACACTGTACTGTATGTGTGATTACACACTTCTTCTAAAATTAAGGTCATAAAAATAGGGAAAGTTTCCCTTTTAACTAGTTGTTTTCATTCAAATAACCCTAAATTTTAAGTCAGCCTTGTGTTTTTTCTATTTGCTATTTTTGCTATTTTGAATTGCTAAAGTAGATTAGATTTATTGCCCCAAATTATTTGAAAATAAAGGATCCCTTGTTGCATCCATATGCTCTGGTTATTTCTACCTATTTCTTAAAAAGAAGTACGAATACATTGACCATCCTTCCTCCCACCAAAATAGCCCCAAATATTAAAGCTTCTGCTCCATGCCTCACTCTCCTGGAATCATGCTGGCTTCCAGTTAGAGAAGGTAACTGTTGGGCCCCCTGTGCCAGAGACCTGCCTTCTTTACCTGCTTCACTTCCTTCCAGAACTGGAATCCTGTCCTAGAAGTCCTTCTCACTATCATAAGCTCCATTTCCCAGCTCTTCATGTCCCAAACACTACACTTCGCCAACCTCTGGCACTCCCCCGACCTCTGGGACGCGCCCCCCTCCCCCACCCCCGCGCTGCCTTCCACCAGGGCCCCGTCGCTTAGTTCACCTTTGGTGGGGACCACCTCTTCCTGGGTTGTTGACATTAACCTGATTTCCCTGCTAGACTCTCACACGTCTAATCTTCAGGTCCTGGCCATCCCAGCCAAATCCCTCAGCTTTGATTTTGACATTCCCCAGGCATGAACTTTCTTGGTCAACACCCAAGCCCAGACTTTCCTTTGATATTGAGAATTTAATGGGAAGGATAATTTCAGAAGTGTGCGTATGTCGTATAGCTATGTCCACACTCTTATGTAAAATTGGATATGTAAATAGAGTGGCGACATCTGAGGGAGTGCTTGATGAGTACAATGAACAAATGTATAAATGCTAGTGTTTAAAATACTTCTTGGGATACTAATGCAAAAATAATGAAAAGAAAGGCCCTGGTTATTAACTATGCTATTACAGGAAGGTCTCAAGAGATTGTTAACTTTTTATTCCTGCCAGATAATGACTTTTGACAAATTCCTAATTTCTAAGTTAAGAATTAAATGTAAAAATTGCTTCTTGAATTAGCCACATGATTGTGGTCTGTACTGTGCAGAATTCTCCTGGTGGTTCTTGCAATGACGGCGATGTGGATATGTGTAGTCTGGCTGCTTATCGACTCTCGTTCATCCCCCTCCAGCTTATTAAATTGCGTCTGTAATTTCAGCAGGAAAGTGTGCTCACTTTTTCACATTTTCTGTTTACTTTGGAGTTTCGACTTCAGGAATCTAAGACATTTGGGTTCTGTAAAATGTCTTCTAAGCCTATTCATCTCTAGCTTCCTTGTTTTTAACATATTCCCCAAGTATCTGCCTATTGTTTTAGCAGATTTAGATAGCCTTATGACATTTACATCAACTAAAGTTTGAAATATGTGGTTTTCATTTACTATTATTGCCAATGTTTTTGTTTATTTAATTGCAAACATTCCATAGTAATCTGTTATCCTTGAAAAACACTAAACATTTTTTAAAATTGGAAGCTTGTATTATGTTATTTCCATATGGATGAATATGGTGATCTGCAATCTAATTTATTCATCTGGAAGTCAAAACTTCATTTTGTGAGGCGAATGTAAGCTCATAGTCTCCCTTGTGGTAAATTTAGATGAATATTCTCAGTGCTTTGGAATACATCATGCATACCTAGTTAAGAGACCTTGCAGCAAAATTGTCATTTCTGAATTTCATCAGGCAAAGTATGTATATTTGCCTTGGCTTTAAATTTGCTAAAGGAGAGGGGCTCATGTGGAAAATTTTCTCAGGTGCAGAGACCAGCAGACTATTAACATATGGTTGACATGGTTTCATTCACTTGTCCTAAATTACATGAATTGGGCTCATTTTGATGCTGTCCATACGCTGCCAATGTTTTTCTAATTTATTTTGACGTCATTCACTCTTTTTTAAGCTCTTCTAAAGCAGAAAGTGGGAGTGAGGAGTCTTGTCTTTGACATCACCTGGACAGGAACATTCTGGTATGTTTGACTTGTAGTTGAAGTCCAACAAACGACAAACCACACTCTGAAATCCTATCGATTTCTTAAACTTTTGAGTTCTCAACATTTAAAACATTTGCAAGGATATTTGCCTTTCGTCTTGGTTAAATACCTTGCATACAGAATTAAGTGATTTCATTAAAGTGCATTGGAGGAGAAAAACAGTTTATGATGGAAGTCTACAAGGATAAGGAATTTAGCCAGAAGTTGTGATGTCACGTTAAGCAAATAACCTTCAAAAATTATCCTGATAGATTTATTTGTACATCCACAGACAGGACGTAAAATTTGTGGTGTGGGCTCCACTCATAAAGGGTTTTGTTACAGAAAGGTCTCATTGAAGTGGCTAATTTATTCTTGCCAATAGCCCATGGAAATGGAATTAAGCCTCGTTAACTTGAAATAGAAGATGTCCTCCATGATGGAGGACAGTGCCTCTGAAATAGGCAGATGCTGGCTCTTCCAAGTGTCTTTCTCTCACCTAGGATAGTCAAAGGAATTTCTAAAAATTACTTTATAAATCTTACTTTTTGATGATTTCTGAAATTGAATTCAGTTGAGCTGAAGCCTTTATTGCATTGAATTTTCATGGAAGTCAAGGACCAGTGGACATGAATTGAGATTCACAAATAGAGCCCTAAAATATCCACTTAGATTGCACTTGGATACCACAACTGGTCGGAGTCCTGAATTGTTATTGACGGGTTTCTCAGTCTTGTCAGTAATGATGGCATCCCACGTTGCCAGCACACAGAGGGCAATTTTCTGCAGTAGCTGTTGTGACCAGTTTGTATTAAGATGAATTGTTGTCGTGAGAGAAATCTCTGAAAGCCTTATACTTGCTTCTGTCCAGTGCACGACATTTTTTTGCTCTGCTTGGTCAAGCACAGAGTACCCCCTCCAAAGAGAGATTTGGAAAGGATGCATTGGCATTTTGGTTGCACGGTTGTGCATCATTGTGTCCTTGTTGAACATAACATTTTGATTGTAAAGGCTGTATGAGTTAAGTGCACTATCATTAGTTACATAGAATTAAGACTCATTTGACCATTTACAGGTCTCTTTTGTGCTTCTTTATCAGCTATCAAAGAGGAATAAATTTGGTTTACATCAAGGGTTACAGATTGGGTGAATGACTAATAAGGCTTTTCTTTTAATGTGGAACAATAATTTGAAAAAGTCTGCTTGGATGTCAACCCAAACAGCTGAGCTCACTATTTGATTAAGGAATCAGAGTTGCATGGGTGGGTTTATTGGAAACAACAGACACTGAACTGATGTCTGCCCTGAAGGTTTACATTTCTTAGTCTTTTGTTTCCAAATTATTTAGTGTGAAATGTTTATGTTGAGACACAACCTTATGGATCTTTAAGTATATTGCACTTATAAATAAGGCTACCTAAAGTATTTTGAAAGCTGGTGCTAACTGGAAATACTTTACAGTACTAATAAAATGTAAACAGAAATGCTACAAGAGGATATTACTGAAGAGTTCGGCATATTACTTTCTTGAATAAACCATCATATGCATAAACCTCGAATAGTATATTGAGAGACAAATGGAAGTTGGCTATACAATTAATAATGAAATGTTTTTAACTTCTTTTTCTTAAGGACTCTAGGTATTTTTTACTGTGGCTATAAAATAAAAAGGCTTTTTTTAAAAATATAGAAACATGCCAGTGCTCATACCTATAGGAGTCTAGCCTTTTTGGGATAAGAGTCTGTGTATATACTTTCAAAATAAGATTTTCCCATTCAAGGTAGTCACTTGCAAGAGATGGTGTAGCATAGTGGTTAAGAACGTGTGTGAAATTTTTAGAACCGTTCTAGCAGACATTAAGTACTACATGAATATTAGCACTTGACTAATGGAGGTGTAAGAACGCTGCCATTAGGTTGCAAAAGTGATTTCTTTGATAAATTGGGATTCAGGACCAATTACAAATCACCACCATAGACACAGAGGAGTGTTATAACTTTATAAACACTCTTCTTAGTCATACTTTTCTCCCCAGATAGTGGATTTTTTTTATTTTTGAGAGTTAATTTTTAGGGAGATGATTTTTAAAATAAACTTTTAACTTTAGAATACTTTTAGATTTACTGAAAAAAGTTCTGTCCCCTATGTGCCCCACCCAGTTTTCCCCATTGTTAATATCTTACATGTTTTGGTACATTTATTACAATTAATGAACAAATATCGATCCTTATTATTAACATTGACGTCTATACTTTATTCAGATTTCTTTGATTTTGACCGAATGTCCTATTTCTGTCCCAGGATCCCATCCAGGCCACCACATCCCACTTAGTCCTCACGTGTCCTTATGCTCCTCTTGGCTGTGAAAGTTCTCAGACTTGCCTTGTTTTGATGACCTTAGCAGTTTTGAGGAGGACTGGTCAGGTGTTTCGTAAAATGTCTTTGAACTGGGATTTGTCTAATGTCTTTCTCATGAGTTGACCAGGGTTGTGGGCTTTGGGAATAAAGACCGCAGAGGTGAAGTTTATTTTCATCATATTCTGTCAAAGGTACACACTATCAACATGACTCATCATTGTTGATGTTGACCTTGATCACCAGGCTGAGAAAATGTTTGTCCGCTTTCTCCACTGTAAAGTCACTCTCTCTCCTGCTTCCCATCTGTGCTCTTTGAATGGAAGTCACTACCCACAGCCCATGCTTAAGGACTGGGAAGATAAGCTGTGCTTTTATGAGGATGGATCATCTACATAAGTTATCTGAAATTCTTTGCATGGGAGATTTGTCTTTTCTTCCTCTGTTTATTTGTTTATTCATTCTTTTATTTTTATCAGTATGGACTCACAGATATTTGTTTTAAACATTGAGTTATAGTTCAATACTACTTTCTTTTCTTATTCAAATTATTCCAACTTTGACCATTGCGATTGCTTTCAGTTGGCTCCTTTTGCCCTTTGACGAACCCCCATGATGGTTGTTGTTTTCCACCGCTTTCTTACTTCCTGGCACTACAAGCTGCAGTAGACTCATCTTGTATATTTCCTGTCCCAGTCCTAGAATCATCCATTTCTCCAGGGAGCCCTGAATCTTTTTATTGGAGAATAGAATTAGAAACTGAGAGCTGGACATGAAGTGTGCTTGTTGCTATTGGAGCATTGCTGTTTCTAGGCCCGTTCAGCTGACAAAGCAAAAAAAAAATGGTATATATGTGTATAGGAATCGGTATATAAACAAATAGGTATAAATATTTCTATCTATATGCATATGAATCCATATGAAGCTAAACATGGGTTCGTAAGTAACGTCTGCAACTTTAATCCATTATCATATGGATCATTCTAACCTTTTCTCCTTGCTTATTTGTAACCTTCTTGTCTATTACATTTACACTGGGATCCTGGAACAGAAAATGGACATTAGGTCAAAGGTCAAATCAAGGGAATCCGAATAAAGTATGGAGTTCAGTTAATTAAAATAAATGTGTATCCACACAGATACGTATACATTTATAGCCAGTCTCCATACTAGTTTTCATAGATCTATCTCTTTTTAAGAGCTGAGTGCTATTTCATTCTATGGATGGAAAATAGCAAAAAATGTCAGGAAAAAAATTTAGGGGTGACTGTGTTGTTTCCACTTTATTTTTCATTCTTTTTGAAAATGTTGAATACTTATATTTTGTGCCCAAAAAAACCAAAAACATTGACTGTATTTCTGTAGGTCTATTTTTGGGCTCTCCCTTCTGTTCCATGTCTGTTCTTTCACCAACACCACACTGTCTTGATTACTGTAGCTTTACAGTAAATCTTGAAATTGGATTTCAAGTGTGAAGCCTCCAACTTTGTTATTCTTCAATATTGTGTTGGTTATTCTAGTTCCTTTGCCTTTCCATGTAAATTTTAGAGTCAGTTTGTTGATATCTACAAAATAGCCTACTGGTCATGATCCTTTTCCTCAATTATTATACTTGGCTCTCAGCAATTGTTTACAATTTCTTTTTTTTCTTTGGTGAGAAAGATTGGCCCTGAGCTAACATCTGTTGCCAATCTTCCTATTTTTGCTTGAGGAAGATTGTCACCAAGCTAACATCTATGCCAGTCTTCCTCTATTTTGTATGTGGGACACCACCACAGCATGGCTTGCTGAGTGGTGTGTAGGTCTGCACCTGGGATCTGAACCTGTGAACCCTGGGCCACCAAAGCGGAGCACACAAACGCAACCACTGCACCACAGGGCCAGGCCCCAGTCGTTTACTGTTTCAAAGATTCAAATCCATTCTTAAAAATTTGTCTCTACTGTGAAGATATTCACCCTCTAAATATTTGAGCAGTTGCAAATGTATTTGTCCTCCCCAGATGTTTTGTATAATGGATAACACTTATTTGAATGCATACATTTGAATATTTAATCCTCCTATTAATCCTTAATCCTCGTATTTTTCTTTGATAAACATGTCACGATATAATGATTATAATATCTACCCCCAGGATTGTTGAGAGAGTTAAATTAGAGAGCCAGTAATAATTAAATATGCTTCAAGCTTGAAAAGCACTCAATAAATGTTACTTATTCTTATAGTTAGTCCATTTTCTCATTAAAAAAAAAAAACCTTGTGCAGAGTTTAACCTCACATAACAGTCGGGTACAAGATTTATCATTTCTTTAAGTATTGTTTAAGCTCATACACTTTTAAAACACAATAATGCATTATATAAAAAGCCCTACTGCCATATAAACACATTTAATTTCACCCTAGGATACATTAAACTTTTGTAATATTAAAGCTAGTGGATTTTGAGAAAGTATTAAATTTTTATTAAAAGCACAAGTTTGTGACTATATAAATGCATACTTTTAAATATGATAAAGTTATGAAATGAATATGGAGCACTTTTATGGATTTCTTTATTGAATGTTGGACAGTTCGAATTTGTATGATATGTTTATGTAGGGTAAGACGTAAGAAGCATAAAAGTTGCATGCCCACGGGCCACAGAATAACCTATAAAGGACAGATGTACAAGATTTCCTCCAGGGTCCTTAGGTATTAGAGCCTGCAAAGATCCACCTTTGCAACAGGTCAGTTTGGGTTCACTTGGTATTTGTCTTTCATGCTGACACTAACACCAAGAGCAGCCAGATCAGTGAAGGTGGGAAGATGAACTGTTAGAGCTCCTTTCTGGAAAGGTAAGACCCACATGGAGTGGTACCACTAGATAATTGATATAGTCTATATCATAAAGAAGTATTTACCATACACCAGAAATCTCTTGTAACGTGACTCATTATAAAAAGAATTAATACATACTATGTGTCACGTTGTTTTATTTTTAAGAGATCTAAATAGATTTTTGTCAGAGTAATTATTTGAAATAACATTGTTAGTGGTTTAATGTTTAGTTTTAAATGCCTATGAGTTATTAGTGTTTTAAAAATAGCATTAATAATACTGATAGTCCTCACAATGTATCAAATGCATAAATAATGTTTATAACCTATTAATGAGTTACAATTTATAAGTAAAATATATGCATTTTTGTAATAATCTTTATTTTCATAAAATGAAAGAAAAACATTCTCTTAACCAGATTTTTATCTGATTGAATTAGAATTTATTTTATTAATAGGGAAATATAAAAATGCTTATAACTAAATTTATTTAATTAATTGATTTGAATATTAAATTTCATGGGACTACAGTGTCTTTCATTTATGTGTCATTGAGATTAGAGAATGGCTCTGTTTTTAACCTTATTATTAGGAAGAAGCCCGTGCTCCTTTAGATAGCGTCTAAAATGAAGCTTGATATAGTACAAGTGTTAATATTGTTCATGTATTCCATCATCATTAAAAATCCTGACAAGCTGGACAGTGCAGGGCAAAGAGATGTCTTTTATTTTATGCAATCCTAATTTTAATCACTATTAGATCATTTCAGTGACTTTACTCACTCATTTAACGGCTATATTTTGAGTTCCTTCTACTTGGGTCCGTCAGTCTGCTGGGACTGGGTACACAAAGACAAATATTTAGGGGAGTTCACCCTCAGTGGTGGAAACAAAAACAAAAACAGAGGTTCAAAACCTTTTATTAGGAGCCATGACAGAGGTAAAAACTGGAACCAACACAAGAACCATTGAAAGGAGACCTGGCACCAGATGGGGTGTGTGTTGGGCAGTGCTGGTGTGGATGGAGGGGAAAGTAAAGAAAGCTTCTCCAAAGTGGTGAGGCTGACCTTCGGGCTGACCTTGGCCTGGAGTGGTCAGTGCTGGGATTCCATATGAACCAACTGTTTCAGACACTGGACAACAGTAGTACAGGGATGTAATCCTTGTGAGAAGGAAAACTCCACATTCACCCCAGCTTTCTACCTGGATTTTCTAAACTGCATCTCAGGGAAATGGGACCCAAGAGAGAAGAGCCTGTGGTAATGGCTTTAGAACAGATCAACAAATCAATAAAACAAGATAGAGAAGCCAGACTTGAACCCATACACACATGGTCAATTAATTTTTAGCAAAGTAACAACTTCAATGGAGAAAGTAAAGTCCTTTCAATCAATGGTGTTGGCCTCACTAGGTATCCATATGGAAAAAATGAACCTTGACCCCAACCTCATATTATACATAAAAATTAATTTGAGATGAATCATAAGCCTAAACAGAAAAGCTATAACTATAAAGCTTCTAGAAGAAAACAAAGGAGGTTATGTTCTTGACTTGGGAAATGCAGATTTCCTAGGACATGTAAATATTAATCATCACAGAAAAAAATGATAGGTTTTTTTTTATTAAAATAGAACACTTCTGTTCATTAGTGGATGCAGTTAAGAAATTAATAGGCATGCCACACAGAGAAAAAGTTTCACCCAGAGGAGAAAATGTTTACCATATGTATAATTGCCAAAAGATTCATATCTACAATCTATAAATAATTCCTATAATCTCATTGTATAAAGGCAAAATGCCTGATTTTTGAAAAATTAAAATGATCAGAATACCTGAATAGAAATTCAGCAAAAGGAAAATATACAAATGGTCAGTAATCACACACAAAAGTGCTCAACATTATTCATCATGAAAGGACTACAAAATAAACCAAAAATGAATACCATTATATAAACACTAGCATGGCCAAAATTTAAAAGACTAATAACACCAAATGTTGACAAAGATGTGGAGCCACTGGAACTCTCATAAATTGCCCACGGGAGTATAACATAATACAGCCAATTTGGAAAACAGTTTGGCAGTTTCTTATAATATTAAACAGCATCTATCTGCTCTATGACTCACCCAAGAAAAAAGGAGAACATATGCCCACAAAAGACTTGTGTAAGAGTCTTCATAGCAATGTTATTGATAGTAAACTGAAAATAATTCAAATATCTATCAAATAGAGAATGGATAAATAAATTATAGCATATTCATACAATGAAATACTTTCTGGGTGTGTGTCTGAGGAAGATTGGCCCTGAGCTAGCATGTGTTGCCAGTCTTCCTCTTGTTGCTTGAGAAAGACTGTTGTTGAGTTAACATCTGTGCCAATCTTCCTCTGTTTTATGTGGGACCCCACCACAGCGTGGCTTGACAAATGGTGCTAGATCTGCACTTGGGATCCAAACCTGTAAACCCCAGGCTGCTGAAGCGAAGAGCATGAACTTAACCACTATGCCACTGGTCTGGCCCCCATGCAATACTTTTTAAACAGTAAAAAGAAATTAACTACTAGCACACACAACACAAGGAAAGAATCTCAAAAACATGCTGAGTGCAAGAAACCAGACACAAATGTGTACATACGGTAAGATTCCATGTACACAAAGTTCTAGAGCAGGTAACAGACTCAGTTTTTATAGATATCATGACAATGATTGTCTCTTTTTTGGGGGGCATCATTTGTCTAGGAAAAGGCGTGAAGGAATTTTCTGGGGGTGTCCATATCTTGACTGGACATGTATTACACAAACATAAGCATTTGCTAAAACTCATCAAACTAGGCAAAATGCAAGATTTGTGCATTTCACTGTGTATAGATTGTACTTCAATAAATAAACAAGTAAATGTTGACAAATAAGCATATTCTAAATACTTCTTTTCTCTATGCAATCTGAGACTTTTCATCCTCCTTTGTGTGTGTGTGTCTTATATGTGTGTATATATATATGAATAAGCTACCATATAAATTGTTATGTTGGTTGTATATATTTCTTCATTGATGCTCACACATATCTAACTTTTTTCTATCAAATTCAATCATTTAGAAGGTTCTGATCATTCCACTTGCAAAACATATCTTTAATTCATTCCTTTACACTTGTGCTTACTATGTTTGGCCATCATCTTCTTTTACCTAGACATTGCATTGGTGTCCTTTCCAATGTCTCTGCCTCTGGTCTGTTCTTTCCTCTATCTCTCTTCATATAAAAGGCTTATCTTTCTAAAACTCCATTATGTTTATACTACTCACTTGATGAAAAACCTTCATCAGCTCCTACTGTTCACATGCCCATGCCTCAAGGCATATAATAACATTTAAAATGAAAGTAACCTTAAAATGTGCTAGACTGCATGTTTTGCATTTATAATGCCATGCAGTCTTTGTCACAACCATGAAGTGAGTGCAGTTACTCACCTCCACGATACGAATGAGACGGTTCGTGGATTTGTTAAGCAGCTTGCCCAAAGACACACAGCCAGCAAGTCACACAGTCAGGATTGGAACCTACGTTGTCGGACTCCAGAGCCCAAATATGTGTCCACTGTACACGCTGCCTTAGAGTCTGCCTCTAGCCTTTGTTACCCAAATTGTCTTCTGCCTCAGCCCTAGTCACCCACCCTCCATACGCACTCCTTCTGTCCCTTTACACCTCCATCCTATGTTCTCATGGCTCCTTCTGAAGCTCCTGTTCTTTCCGACTTGCAGACTCTTCATCAGTCAAGTTCCTACTCAAGCGTCACGTCCTTAGGGAAGCTTTTCCTGAGTGCCTCCGGGTGGAGCATCACCCATAGCTCTGTTTGGCCACAGCGTGTTGGTCATGGGTCCATCCTCACCTTCCTCATTTATTATTTTGAAGACGTGTTTATATATTTCTGTCTCCTCATTGGAGCTCCTCCAGAACAGACTGTCTTCCTTATCTTCCTTTCTTCCTTATCTTCCTTATCTTCCTTTCTCCAGTCCTTAACATATGAAGAAGGTCTATAATAATTGTTTGTTGAATAAACAAATGTTTTACTGCCAATCTAGCATCAAAGTTGAATTTTCCTAATTTTGATCTCCCACTGTAAATTATCTGTCAGACAGTAATAAACTAGTTTAAAGCTCAACTGAAAACTCAAAAATCAAAAAAGAGAAAGAAAGGGGGGATGTCGTGTTTCCCGGGCTGAGTAGCATTATGAGGTTACTCTTGAACAGCTCATAGAAGGTGGAATTTTTTAGAGCTTAAAATGATTGGCTGAGACATTAAGCTGCTTTACCAGCTGTTCAAAAAATGGATTGCTCCCAGCATATAAATAACTGCTGTTATGTCTCTATAAAATTCTAGACCTTGAATGGCATATGTGATTAGAGCAAAATGAAAAAGAAAGAATTATTATAAACACGAAGCTGAGATTAAAAAGATGTATTCAGTAACTACCTATGGTGAGTTCAAATAGTCTTTCCAAGAGTAGACGGAGAAAATTAAATAAAGTACTTGCTATCTTAAAGGGACTAAAACATAGACGATAGTGGAGTTTAACCATACTCTTAGCAGTCTCTCCCTTTTATCCCTTCAGGTGGTGCTTATTGCAAAGGAGAGTCAATTCCATGGCATTTTAGCATTTTCTACACCATTTATATCAATGTAACATCTTTAGTGTCTACTTGTGTGATGTTTATTAAGAGGGATTTTCTTTTATATGTGTGCTTCTGGTAATATTAATTACCAGTCAGATGCATTAAGTATGAACAGTAGCAGCTTGTAAATACCAATGTGCAAGCACAGGACCTTCCATTTCCAGTATGAACATCAACAGTGGGTGCCTTTTTCGATGTCACCCATTGCCCTACCTGATCTTAGCTATGTTTACATACAACTGATGTTACTAAGTTCCATTCATTATGTTAAGTTATAGGAACGGAAATCTAACTTCCTTTATTGAAATGAAAACAATTAATTGACTTGAACAGACCCAGTATAGGGAAAGTTGGGTGATAATAATGGGAGTGGTAAAGAGAAAAATAAGAGAAAAAAATCTTGAAATCAATGTATTATGTCAAGCCCACAAACATTTCTTGAACCTTGAACTTGTGTGTCCAGCTCTATATTAGATCCTGAAGACACACACAATACACAGCTGGAAATACAGGAGCCTCCTTTCAATAAGCTCAGCGAGGCAGAGTAAAAGCTGTAATGCAACAGAAACTAAGGAAGACTCTTGATTAGACACTTTTAGGAATTTCTTACCAGGTATAGTGCAAAGAGATCAAAATTAAAGAAAAATACTGAAGGAGTACTCACAATCTGCTGAGCTAAGGTGGAAGAGTACCTTCAATGGGAGGAGGTAACAGATATAAGGTAACAAATCCATTTAAAGTTCTGGAATTTGCAAGGCAAAGCGTAGGCCTACAGTACTATTGGGTAGCATATCTCTCAGCCTCGGTTTCATCCTTATGATCAGCTGCACCAGTGTAGCCAGAGGGTTGACCTGGGGACCACAGCAAGCAGGAAACCATCTGTTGGTGGGGGTGTGATAGCAGCCAAGAGGAGGATCCAGGCAGAGCCGCAGGCAGTGCGTGGTATGGACCTCATCCACAAAGGACAGTCAGAGTAATGGTGTCAACACACTGGTCCTTCCTGGGCCTCTCAGTCTGCTGGTGGAATCAGTGGAGTATGTTTATGCCAACCAGACAGCCTTGGGCAAGATTATAAATGCAGCTAGACTGACAGTTAGGGACGTGAAGAGAAAGGCACTCCAATGTAGGGACAGACACCAGGGCTACATAGACCGCTTCTTATTCATTAAAGAGAAAACATTAAAAATGAGCCTACCCAACCCACACACACATTCATGAAAATTCATTTGCTACCACTTCAGCCCTCAACGTTTGTGCCTGTCAGAGTAAAAATAAAATAGAGTTAGGAGCTGCCTTGGTTGTGGTGCCATGTGCCTCTGACTCAGTGCTCGACTTTGGGAACCTACTCCCACCTGCTTGCTGGGACTCAGCACCCTGCTGGGCTCTGACCTCTAGTACAGGCATGTTTCATCATTTCTAAGTGTTTGCCCAACTTTCACCTCTTAACTAGATCCTTCTAGTTGAATGTTGGCTTCTGGCCCAAATCTCCTTTTCCCTGTTTCCTTGCTCTTAGTGTTTTTTGCATACATACCCTACTTTGTCCAGTTTTTGAGACCTTCCCTGCCAAGCCCTGTGCAGTAGACTCAGCAACGTTGAGAGTGCCATGGACTGAACTGTATCCCCTCCCCCAAAATTCATATGTTGAAGCCCCAACCCCTGATGGGATGGTGTTTGGAGATGGGGCCTTTGGGAGGTGATTAGGTTTAGATGAGGTCATGAGGGTGGGGCCTTCCACCTCAGAGAGGACACAGAGAGAAGGCAGCCTTCGCAAGCTAGGAAGAGAGCTTTCAGGAATGTAATTGGCTGGCACCTCGATCTAGGACTTCCCAGCCTCCAGAACTGTGAGAAGTAAGTTTCTGTTTAAGCCCCCTAGTTTATGGGATTTTATTATGGCAAATTGAGCAGACAGGTATAGAAAGGAACTTGCAGAGGAGGAAAACCAGACTCAGAGAATGTTAGCACTTTGTTTTAGAATTTAGTGAACTAGTGCTCAGTTTGGCTAAAAAAACTTTGCTCTTTTCACCACACAGTACTGCATTAAAAATGGGATAATAATTTGGGGCCGGCCTGGTGGTGTAGTGGTTAAGTTCGTGCACTCTGCTTTGGTGGCCCGGGGTTCACAGATTTGGATCCTAGGCACAGACCTACAGACCACTCCTCAAGCCATGCTGTGGCAGCATCCTGCATACAAAATAGAGGAAGATGGGCACAGATGTTAGCTCAGAGAGAATCTTCCTCAGGCAAAAAGAGGAAGATTGGCAACAGATGTTAGCTCAGGGCCAATCTTCCTCACAAAAACAAAAAAGGGGATAATTTGTCCCACCTCCATAATTAGACATACTATTACTGAAGTGGAGATAAGTTTTAAATTATCCATCTTTCTTGTGGGTAAGATGTTGAGGGCTGCTACAACCTTAGACATCCTAATTTAGACACTCTTTTACATTTTACTTGCATCTCTATCTAGGGCTAATTTTCCTTTCCATTATACATGTATTTGCATAAAAGCATGTGTATTCAAGCTACTTCTAAATCATTAGACTGTAGAACTTAGTCTGTTGACTTCCATAACACAGCACTTGGCTAGACACCAGACACACGTGGCTTCTCTCAGATAATAGTTCATTGTGATAATGCTTCTGTCATATTTTGGTGAAATAGCAATATGCAAGTGGAAAAATAGAAATAAAAATGTAATTCTCAATTTCTCCTCAGCCACCTTGAGTGTTTTCTGAAATAGAAGGCATTTCTCTTGAGAGGCCAAAATGAGATGCCAGCCAACGATTTGGCTTCATTCTTTGGAGAATGGCATCGTAGTGGAGACGGGTCATTCCATGGAAGGCAGGAGGCATCCATCTATTGGGGGCCAACCATGTAGCAACCATGGTCATTAATATGGTCCTGTATTTTCGATGGCCTCTACATGGCTGAGTCTTAGCTTGTCACATAGCTACAAGTAAGAGGGTATCATGCTGTCATGTGCCGCGTAACAACGTTTCCATCAACAACAGACCACATATATGACAGCGTCCCATAAGATTAGTACCATAGAGCCTAGGTGTATAGTAGGCTATACCATCTAGGTTTGTATAAGGACACTCTATGGTGTTTACACAACGACAAAATTGCCTAAGGATGCATTTCTCACAATGTGTCCCTGTCGTTAAGTGACACATGACTATCGAATTTCCAAAGTATTATCAGAATTAACTTCATATCTCTAGGATTAGGTCTGTTAGGAAAATGGCTTGTTTAAAATTTAGTTTTAAGCCAAACTTGAACTATTTTACTTTCCAGTTTAAAATAAATGAAGTGAATGTATACAATATTGAATGATAGTAGTTCTTTTAATGTTATTTTATCAGCTATATATGAAATTCAATTCATCTCCTGGCTTGAAGCAGCTCTGTGGAAGCCAGCAGTTTGAAGACAAAACCACGGATTCACAGACACAGGGATGGCAGTGGTGACAAAATGATCCTGTTCCGTTTAGAACGTATGTGGCCTAAACCAAAGCCCAAATGACTCGTATTAAGCAGTCCTTTGGAAAGAAGATGAGAATTCCTTCAAATAATCCTGTTATATATTTGTAAATGACAGAAGCAAAGTTTACGATGTTAGGATTTAATTTAATGGATCTTGGATTGCATGGGTAGTAAGTTATGGGAAAAAATAGAATTTAACATCTTGTAGTAAAACAGGCATTTATTACCAGAATCACTGATCTGTCCTGGAGACCGTGCTTATCTTTTCTTGCCGTTTGTCAAAATGAGGTTCTCTTTTTATGTGTTCTATTTACATTATTTTTGTGTTCATTTTTCTATAGCAGATGTTGTTTGGAGAATCTGAAAATCACAGTGCTTTTCTTTCACATGGAAATTTAGATCTCATCCAGAAAGTCAGTTTTGGGACAGATTACAGATAGCCAGCTGCTGTAACCTGGGCATGGTGGCCCCATGCCCTCCCCAGCTGAAGCAAGGAGCACACCTCACAGAGGAACCACCATTGTGGACAATGTACCACACGGTTCTGCCATTGAGCCATGGGCATCAGTGAAACAGGGTTTGTGAAGCCCATGTCACTTGGTGGGAGGGAAACTCAGGGAAAGTTGATTTTCAGATGCAATTAATAAAGTATGGAAGTAATAGATTCAGAGAATTTACCGATTATTGAGCAAAATAACAGAAAACTAAACGTGGAACAATGTCCTTCATTTCTTCTATTGCATGTGGCTGTGTAGATGTTCATTTCACTTCCAGTCCTGGATTCGGTTTCTCAGGAATATGTTTTTAGCACCGTAAGTCTATCTCAGGGTTTCTTAACCTTGACGCCATTGATGTTTGGGGCCAGCTCGTTCTTTGTTGTGGAGGGCTGTCCTGGACATTGTAGAATGCTTAGCAGCATCTCTGGCCCTCACTAACTAGATGCCAGTGGCACCAACTCCTCCCCTACATCCAGACATGACAGCTAAACATGTCTCCAGACACTGCCGGATGTCCCCTGAGGACAAAATCATCCCCCACTGAGAAAAACTGGGTATATTTCTTGAGTATAAGGACTTTTAATTATTCATCTTTGTGTCCCTGGTTCCTAGCAATGTCTAGCTGTAGCATTTATTGGCAAATGTCCATTAAATGATTAAATGAAAACTTGAAACTAGTATCCATATGTAACCATTTTTGGTGCCTGAATATGTTAATATATATGTGGCTTTTTACAGAAAGAGAGGTGTTAGGATATATATTTTTTCTGGAAAGATTTTATCACTACTAAGATAGTAATTTTAATGTAATTATTAATTCCTACTTCTTCATTAGTTATAATTACATAGTAAATTTTTATTGTATTTATGCGTTTCTATGAATTTCAGAGACATTAATGTCAGTATCTTTACCATTTCTTCTGAGAATGCCATGAATCTGGTTCTATTAGGAGATATCTCATGTGTCTTCCAGAAAGACTGGTGAAATCGTAATTTCTGTAGGTCCTGCCTGGCCCTCCGGAGTCCATGGCCTGGGAGCACTGGGGTGTGATGCTGGCCTAGCCCCACTCCGTTGGGACTGCATGATGATGAGATGGTCCTGAGTACCTCCTGGGGAAGACAACGATTCCAAGTCACCTGCAGAAGAAATTGAGTCAGCAAATAAAAGTGGGAGCAAAGCTATGGAAGGAATGGAGGAGGCCAGCCTAAAGCCGAACTGTTTCTCCTCTTAGGGCTAGCATTTTCATCTTGGCTGTTTAAGAGGCACAGGTAGACAACGATCAACACAAGAGCTCTTAGCCTGACTCACGTTTAGGCAGCACAGACTATGTACAGGCACTGTTCTGGGGTCTCTACTCAATTTACTCATTTAATCCTAACAAGAGGACACAGGGAAGGGACTGGTGTTATCCACATTTTACAGAAGAGAAAATTCTGGCACAGGAAAATTAATTAATATCATTCATTAATTTAATAAATATCAGTGGGGTGCATGCCATGTGCTCGGTGCTGTGGATATAATACAATATGTCATATATGACATCCTCCTTCACCTCAAAGAGCTTGTATCTGATAGAGGAAATAATTCAAATATACAAAGTACCAAGTCAAACCTGTTAAATGCCATGAAAGAGGAAATAATAATGTGCTGTGTTGCTGGCTGTGCAACACTGGGCAAGTTATTTAACTTCTCTAAACCTCTTTTCTCATCTCTAAAACTGAGACAGTAATAATACTCACCGTATGAGATTGTTGCCAGCCCCAGTGGTCTAGTGGTTAAGAACCTGGTCAGGGAGCCACACCACCGGCCTGTTGGTTGTTATACTGTGGCGGCTGCATGCTCCTGGGATGCTGCAAGCTATGACCCCAGGATTTCAAATACCAGCAGGGTCACCCACGGTGGACAGGTTTCAGTGGGGCTTCCAGACCAAGGCAGACTAGGACAAAGGACCTGGCCACACTGAACAAATTGGCCATGAAAACCCTATGAATAGCAGCAGAACATCCCTGGAAGGTGAGAGGATGGTGTAAAAATACCAGGCGGGGTCCTGCTTTGCTGTCCACAGGGTCGCTAGGAGTCGGAATTGACTGGATGGCACTAACAACAAGATGCCACTGTTGTAAGTACAATGACTGGCATATAGCAGGTACTTAATAAATGTTATGTGGTAGTAGAGTAATAATAGAATGAGAGATTATTTCCACTTGAATGTACCAGAGGTTTCAGGGAGGTAATATTTTAACTGAAGCTTGAAGGATTGGCAAAACTTAACTATCTGCTAACCGAGGGAACACTCCATTCTTAATCAAGGAAATAATGCAAATAAAAGCATAGTGCAGGAAAGCTTGGAAAACAGGGAAAGTCTAGAGTTTAGTTTCTTTGCGGCATGAAACGGTGCAGGAGAAGAAAAGGAAAAAGGGGAGGTTGGGGCCACATCCTTACATTTGCCTCAGGCTAAGGCATTTGGAACTTTTTGTTAGGCCACATGGAACAGAACAGACGATCAACAGTGCCTTAGGAATAATTGTCTCCTGTTCCTACGCAGGATGGAACTTAGAGGAAGAGAACAGCTTTCAGGGACACAAACGGAAGCTCTTTGCCCTGGAGTACACAGAGGGGCTGATGAGGCCTTTTCTCTGCCAATGGCCCTGAGAGAGGCAGGGGAGGGAAACAGAAGGGTCATTTGGATGACAGAATTGCCTGGATCCGGTGGAGGTGGAGGAGGGAGTTGTCACAAGGCAGAAAGACGAAACCAGAGTTTTAGATTGTGGAATAAATAACTGGAAGGGTTGTGTAGTGATAATGAAGATCTGGAAAACTCCAGCATAAGCTGCAGGGATTGCTAATGAGTTCACACTTGACATCTTGAGTTCCAAGTGCCATCTGTGTGGGGACACGCAACAAACAGACCTCCTTTCCAGAATGGAAATCTTAACTGGAGATAGAAATCCAGAAGTTGTTCAGGCTGATGTAGTTGTCGGAACTGGAGAAAGGATAAAGGATGTCATTCCATGGAGAGAGTGGAGTAGAGTAACCAGCAGTGATGCCCAGAGAGAACAAGGAGGTCAGAAGGGAGGTGAGGTGAGACCCAAGGGAGAGACAGCCGAGAATCCCACGGCAGAGGATGAGTCCAGAAAGCAGGGTTGGTTAATGGATTCAAATAACTCGGAGAGGCTGAGAAGGAAGAGAAGGACCAGTTGGGCTGGTCATGAGATTTGACAATTAGGATCAAATTTCCTTTGAGAACAAATTACCTGTTCTGTGATTGAGGCAGAAGTGCTGTGGCAAGTAAGGAATGAGTGTTGGGGGAAAAGATTCTAGTGGTTATATAGAAGAGGGGTGGAAACTTCCAGTCTCAGAGGGTCAGCCTTTGAAAAGGGTGCGCACAGCAGTGTGTGAGCGTGTGTGCAAGGGTATGTGACTCTGTGTATGGGGGATGTGGGGTACAGTGAGTGGAAGTGCCCGTGCCCTATTTCAGCCCTACTCAGTGGTTGCCATATGGGAATGTGAGCCCTGTGTTGCTAGCGGTTTTGATTTTTCAAAAGAAACAAACTAATTTTTTCTTTGTTGATGTGAAATTTGCACATTTAAAAATGTTGGCTCAAATTTTTAAAAGCCCTGTCTAAATCAAACAAAGCATGTCTGCAGGTGGGTCCCAGCCCATGAGGCTGCAGTTTGCTCTGACAGAGCTCATGGGTTCATGAAAGTTCTCTGTGAAGAGGAAAAGAAAGAGAGACTGGCTTATCACAAGCACTAAATAAATATTTGTTGACTGAGAAACAAGGTTGTGAGATGATTGTTTTTAGATAAGAGGAAATGTAGGGCTCAATTTAATGTAACTATGATAGGATATATGTTATGGATGTGTATGGCAGCTAAAAGAATGCTGAGAAATTAAACCATGAGATATTTCTATCCAAAACAATTTTTTATTCCTCTGGCCTCTCATTGGCCTCTCATTACCTCTTAATATGATTGTCTTCACACCACTGGTATCTGGTATTGGCAGTAGAACATAAATAAATCTGCAATATTCTCATCACTATTAACGAATAGTTATCACTGTTAACACCATGGAAGATTACTAATTATTAGAACTTCAAGAACAACACCACTAAATCAATGGGTAAACACAGCTTCTCTGTGCTTTGCGAGATATTTTCAAATAGTCAGATTTTTCTGCATGAGTTAAATTGAAGTCAGGACATGGACTTTTGCACAAGACACGGGCAGATAAGGAGGTAGAGAGAGGCACAAGCAAATGCCTGCAAAGTTTGCATTCCCAGGAATTACTTTAACCTTCTGCAAATTGTTCGCTTAGTCTCAGTCTTCTCCAAAGTACATTTTTCTACTCAAACTCAAATAAAATTGAAATCACAGATAGTGTGCAGTCCAGGCGTACCAACTGGTTGATTACTAAAATATTTTGTGACTACCCATTTGAGAAATTGTAGTGATGGACTTGCCTCTGGGTTTTTTTCCCGTTAAGATGCAAGAGCTGTCTCACAATGTGTATCTTCAAGATAAGTATTGTCAACCTTTGATAGATGAGAAAACTGAGGCTCAGAAAGGTCAGGTAACCTGCTTAAGATCACACGCTTAGTAAGTTACAGAGCTGGACTATGACACAGGCTGGCTCCAATCTTATGTCTTGAGGCGACGTTAGCCAAATTAAGCTCTAAGTGACTGGCTCCACTGAGTTGCATGAATAAAACTCATTTTCTTCTGAAAGAAACAATAGTCCTTTTGCTCTCTCCTTTGGGGCTGGCTGCAGTTTCCCATTTTTCTAAAAGAAATTGCAGAAGTAACTCTTTGAACTCAATACCAGTGATTTCCAAGGGGAAGCTTATGGTTGCAGATCCTTGCCCAAATTTTAATTGTGAAGGCTGTAAGACTTTCAATTTCTTCTCTCTCTCTCTCTTTAAAGCATTTTGTTAAATTACCATTTCCGTGTTGGGCTTGGCCATGTGTGAAATCCTAGAAGGAGAAGTCAGATGTCCTTGCCTTATCATTTTTCTCTTCATAGACCAAGTTCTTACATAGGTCATATTTTGGGGGTATATGCAACTGGGAAGGGGATTTTTAAGACTATAAGTAATTAACCTATCCCTTTATAAAGATTTCGAAAAGATGCTACAATTCTATCAGGCAAGGGGCCCAATGGAAAGCATTAGAATGCTTTTATTCTTTTCTCCAGAAGCTCACATGTGTCTCTGTTCCTTGTCATAGTTGAAAAAAAGCATCTAGGGTGTTGTCTTTTAGCTAAATGTATGTGTGTGTTTGCATGCAAAGATATAAATATTTAAATATGTAATATTAAGTATATTCACATATATCCAAATGCAGCGTAGGTCTCCCTTTAGACAGTTGTTAATGAGATGATGAATATTAATACAATTTATAGGTTTACAACTTCGCAGGACTCTATTTTTTTAGGCAAAAGTATGTTCCGCTGCAACCACGCCACACAGACTAAACATCTGTTTTAAAGTGTGTTAAAATCCAGCAACTCAATGTCAATTGGATCTGGCTGTACATATCGCTTGCTTGATTATGGCTCTCACTGGGGGAGGAGAGCTTTCCGATAGCATCTGCACCCCAGAGCACCATTCAAAGCAGCTGGTATTCTATATATTACGTAATTATGAAGCACACAGTGTAGTGTAGAATACTTAAGAGGCACTAGGGACCCACTTCTCAAAATATTTACAGCCTTTTATTCTTCTAAAAACAATAATTTGCATGCCTAAAATGATATGTGTACCTTTGCTATGCAAATTTCTTTTGGCTCCTTTTTTCTGGTGAGACTTGCTCTGAAAATTTCAATGTTTAGCAGTGAATAGGCCAGAGGGAGTTGTAGTTGGCAAGAAGTGAGGCCCTAAATGTTTTCCCCAAATTCTCAGGATTCAGGGGGAAATGGGGAAGTGCACGATCCCCTGCTCAGGAGAGTCACAGAAAAGAGGTGTCAGCCTTTGCATTGAGAAGGATGATGGGGGTTAAGGGCCTATCTGAGAGGCCAGCTCTGGTGACTCTTACTGACTTAGAAGAATGTTAAGAAAATTTTTGCTTTTGTCGAGATCCCCCAGTGAGGTATTAAGGCAAGGCCTCATGCCAGGGGTCATTAAAGTGACCATTCTTGAAGGTCAGTGAGTCTGACCACGCAGTGGGCTCCCCATGTCCACTTCTGCCTTCCCAACTCTCCTCTACCCTTTCAGACCTCATGCAGTCAGCCATTCGCTCAACAAACATTAATTGTGCCTACTGTGAGCCAGGTGCTAAGCTGGATGATAGGAATATAAAAATAAACGTGAAAATATCATCCTTCTGAGACATAATTGTTGGAGAGTGGGAGAAAGACAGAATCAAATTGGTGTGTCCTGGTGTCCATGGCATGGTGGTAAAAGCAAGTATAAGGATAGTAAGGCCACCAAGGAGGGAGTATTCAACTCTATCTTAAATAGCAATGGGGATCAAGAAAGGCTTTGCATGGGGGTGATGGCTGAGGCAGACCTCACAGGGAAATGAATCTAGAAAGAGACCGGAAGCACAAAAGGCTTGGAGGGTTTTAAAGGATGGGAGGGGAATGACAGGCTCTAATACTTTGTTTACTTAATAACTCTATCTTTTAACAAAGCATTTTGGAGCTTTCCTAAGCTCCCTTATTTCTTTTTAGTGCTCTGTGTCTATTAGGGACCAGGGGCTTGATCTTTGTTGAAAATGTCACAGATGGTATTATTGTCATCTTGGTGACATGGGCTCCCTCCCAAGGGTTAGGTAGGGACTGAATATCTCAGGTCAGTGACACATGATTTATCCTCAAAATAGAACCAGTAGCAGAGTATTTAATCTAGCTTCAATTCTGTTCAAAAAGAGATGATTGAAAAATATGAATACTTGGATAATAGATTAAAGGTGAACAAGCTCCTTCTGGAACTCAAACTTGGTATGACCTTCTTGTTTCTGAGACTATACTAATAAAAACATGTTAGACAGGCCAGCCCAGTGGTGTAGTGGTTAGGTTTGCACACTCTGCTTCAGTGGCCCTGGGTTCACGGGTTCAGATCCTGGGCATGGACCTACACACTGCTCATCAAGCCATGCTGTGGCAGTGACCCACATACAAAATGGAGGAAGATTGGCACAGGTGTTAGCTCAGGGACAATCTTCCTCATGAAAAAACCCCCAAAACAAATGTGTTAGAAAGAGGAATAAATAAGCAAAATATTAACTATATGTATATATATATCACATATATAATATTTTACTACTACTATATATATATAGAGAGAGAAGTGGTATTATAATATTAAATGTGTACAGAATATATACTGAATATAAAATATTAAATATATACAGAGTACCTAGGTAATATTATCACATACAAAAGGCAAGAAAATGGGCCAGAATCTTGGCTTTGGTTATCTTTGAGCAAAGTATTACAAAGGACAATAATTTATTTTTTGTGATTTTCTGTGTGTTTGCTAAACTGTATACGATGAAGCTACATTCATTTTATAGACAGGAAAAGTATTTTTTCCTATAGGGAGTAAATTGTGGCAATAGCTAATTGAACTAAGTCTTTCCTCAGGAAAGGACAGTGGGGATGCTGCTAACCATCCCTAGGAGGCAATCTTCTAGGACCAGGCTGACCTGAAAGTCATGCATTGAAGACGATATCGTTTCCACTCTGTTCTGTTCATTCAGCAACAGCAAGAGCATCTACTGTATGCTCAGACCAAGATATAAAAGATAAGTTCATCTATGGCCTCAAAGAGTCTCTAGGCTAGTTCAGGAAAGAGATATGTAGACAAAAATAGGCAAGGACACCTAACAGGTCTAATAAAGGAGGTCTGATCAGGTTACAAAGAGAGAGTGTTTGATTAAAATGGAAACCTTGCCTAGTTCATCCCTCATTTTCTTAGATCTGAAAACCTTTGCTCCAGACTTCCTGCCAGACTTTTCTTTCATCTTCGTCATGGTTAAATGTTCCCTTGAGTGCCATATGCATTTCTCCCATGATGTAAACTCCTTGAGAGCCATATTGTGTCACATTCATATTCACAATGCCTTGAACACAGTAGAAATTCAATACATATTTATGGAGCAAGTGAATGGTCCAATATTGTGTGAGGTTGTGCATACAGTAGCAATAGAAAATATTTCATTTCAGATCCCAGCAAACTGTTTATTTTATAAATCTGACAACTGCAGTAGTGACGGAAAATGGCTACATCTGATCCCAGCAAATATTGATTGATTGATGCTCCTTCCAGTTGCCTTGTGGCAAGGGAAGAGGTTTCTTCCTAAAGTTAGTGGCCTCTGACATGCACCACAGTGTCTTCTTTCTCAAGAAATAGTCTTTTCTATTAGCTAAGTTCATGCTACTTGTTATTTCGGAAAAGAAAAGTCACTCTAAGAAATACAGAAAGACGGAAACTTCTTTTTACTAAACCTTAGTTGTATGGTTTGTAGAAAGATGCTACCCAGAAAACAATTATTCGTGAAGGGTTCGGTTGAGTCATTTTAACCTCCACGTGAGCCTGGTTTTTGTGTGGTGTCCAGGAACTGCATGGACAGCAGCATCCACACGACCAGTTCACAGAGCTCGACACCCCTGTCGTGAGTGTTATCATTCAATTTTCACACAGCAAGGGTTAGGGAAGCTAATTGTTTTGCCTCTGTTTGTGTCCTTCCAACTCCATGAAGTTGACTATTTTGCATACTAATCCGAATGGCTAGTTGAAGTTCCAGTAATCTAGTTTCTAAGCCTGTAACCAGGTTGTGCCAGAAAGTTGGTTCCATATGGGCAAAAGAAAAGACATTTCAGTACAAAGAAATCATTCCCAAATTTTGCTTTAGTAAAAAGGATGGCATTTTTTTTGAAGAAACACGACTTCTAGTGCATATCACATTAGATAAGGTGTATTGTGAGGGTGTGTACATATGTATGTGAACACACACACTCATGCACACACATCTCTTTAATGGAATAAGCCAAACCATTTGGAGACTTGGACCGTTAGAAGCTTGAGTTCTAAAGACTTCCAGTGGAGGGTAATGTCAGATGGAATGGAAGTGATGCTATAGCCTGTGGTGCATTTTGGAGGATGAAGCTAATGGTTTCTTCCATTAAAATAATGCTCAAAATTGTAGTGTCTGGGCAAAGCGCCATGAGGAAAATTTTGGAGTTGATGCATATGCTCACTATCTTCATTGTGGTGATGGTTTCACAGGCACATACATGTGCAAAACTTGTGTATTTTAACAAATTATATACTTTAAATAGGTGCAGTTATTGTGTGTTAATTATACCTCAATAATTAAAACACAATTTTAGTGTGCTGGATTGGAAAGCCCCAAACACCCCTCATGAAGAGTCGTAAAAGACAACTAACACAAACCCCACTGTGCTTAATCTGGAAAGTGCTTCCAGGTACCCTTCCTCCAACCATCCATCATTCTTTTCAGTATCCAGGAAAATGAAAAATAGTGGGTAAATTTTGTGATAAACATATGCGTGCCCCTTCAGCCTCCAGGACCAACGTCCACCTGCCTGGACCTGTCTCTGGCCTAGAGAGAGGGAGCAGCATGTCCCATCACTGATGAAGTTAGGATCTTGGTTATAATCCAGAATCTGGATGTAGGACTGTGACACCAGCAAGTTCCAGTCACCTCTTGCAACCCTTCCATCCTGCATGGTCAGTTTGATGTCTTCACTGTCAGATTCACCTACTTCTATCTGGGTCCTCAATACATTCTTTTCTTGCTTACTCACTGCAAATGATACAGACAAAACTGCAGGAATGGGGCAAAAGAGAAAGAGTTTACAAATTCCAGGTGAATTTTAACAAAGGGCAACCACTTGCGTGTGAAGCAGCGTCCTAACAATAAAGAAAGATAACTTACGTTTGTGAATCTCTGTCCCACCCTTCCCAATTTGGGGAGCTGGGACACAATTCCAGCTGGCGCCTGGCCCTTGGCAAGGGACTTCCCAGATCTGTACCTGTTGGGCCCAAGCCCGAGAGCTGAGACAGTGAATGGCATTTAAGAAGACTGGCATATAAGTTGTGAGAGTTGGGGGCAAAGTGGATGAGGAGAGGACCTGAGAAACAGAGGCAGCTCAGAGAAGGTAGGATGTCGGCTGGCGTGTCCCTCCTGTAATTCCATAATTCCCATAGTCATAATTCCCAGGACTTCCTCTCTTTCTCTCTTACTGCCACACATCCAGAGGCAGGTACACTCTGGCACGTGGGTGAGGAGAAGAAGCGGGAGCAGGAAAGCTGAGGGGACCAGGAGCATGGAATTTGAATGGAGAGGACAGAAGACATGAGCAAGGCAGCAGCATCTCAGGTCTGTGGAGGTGGCATGGGGAGGCCTCTGGACCGCTGAGAGTGAGTAGGAATTTCTTCACTGCCTACAGTTGGAGAAATTAAGTGCATGTATAGTTTTTCTATCTCTCTTTCTTTACCTTCATTCTTTCTTATTCTCCTGCCTGAAAACTATTTGCTTCATTTCTAATTAAAATCAACACTTCAAGTTCAGACTTCTTTATTAGAAACGAATCTTTGACAAACTAGCATCCAATATTGAAACTTTGAAAAGAAACAAGGATCATACCGACTTTTCTGATCATCTGAAAAAACAAAGCACAATTATTATTTATGGGTTGGAATATCCTAGTGTAATTAACGTTAATCCTTACTAAATGGGCTTTAAGAAAACAGGCTTTCCTCACCTCAGTTCAATTTCATTTTTCGCCTCTAATGATTTGAGGTAGCTCCCACTCATTTTTGTTAGCCATGCACAAATGTAAATGGTAATGAGGCTTTTGTGTATGTGTGTGAAATTCAAAATCCATCCCTAGCCTATTAGCTCTGTAAAGAAAGTTACACCGTGGGAGGCCATAGCGAGCTGAACAAAAAGGCTTCTATTGTACAAAACCAATTTCCATGTAATCAAGTTGGGCAAGCGCGTGTTTTCTCCTGAATGGCATTTGTGCAGCGTTAGAGATGTCTGACCTGCACACCGTACGAAGGAGTTCTGTCACTCAGCTGGTGCAAAGGTCAAAAGAAAGAAATGTTTCCTGAAAGAGGAGGCTGAAATTGCAATGCTTCATAATAGTGTTGTTTTGGGGTCACCCCCATGACTCCTTTTGTCAGACGAAAATCTGATGAAGTGTGTGCATCATTTAATTTATTCAGAAAGCACAAGAGATTTCTGTAAATAAAGTACCTCATCTTGGTTTTAGGATTTTCCTTTTTTTTGATGAAGATTAGCCCTGAGCTAACATCTGCTGCCAATCCTCCTCTTTTTGCTGAGGAAGACTGGCCCTGAGCTCACATCTGTGCCCATCTTCCTTTATTTTATATGTGGGACACCTCCACAGCATGGCTTGACAAGTGATACATAGGTGCCCATCCGGGATCTGAACCAGCAAACCCTAGGCTGCCGAAGCGGAGCACGTGAACTTAACCCCTATTCCACGGGTCCAGCAACAGGATTTTCCTTTTTTTTAATGTACTCAGTTTTGTTAAAGTTATAATTATCAGCTAATGCCATGTTGTGTGGCTCAGTATAGTGCCTGGCACATGGTAGAACTCAGTAAATAGGTATTAATGAATGAATGATTGAGTGAATGAACCAAATTTCTCTTAAGCAACAGATGCAAAATAGTATGACTTAATCATACCATTCTAGTCTGGAAAGATTTTCTCATTTTGATCTAAAACGTTTATTTCCTATGATTTTCCCATAATGCAAAAAGTAATACATAATCTTATAAACTTACTTTTTGTTTCAGTAGATGTCTTTGTAAGATTAGGAATAAAATTGTATAACCTAGGCAGTTGTTGGATAATTTTCATGCCCTAGACAGCATTTTAGCTCAGTGAAGAATCCCACCGTCCTACAAGTACCCCCTCCACCACTTTGCCCCCAAAACGGTTCTGCAGAAACCTCTGAAGGGTCCCAACAGCAACCTGATGGGACACACAAAAGCTCACGGAGGATTGTCCCAGGATCACATACCAGAGCCTGCGAGCCGCGTCTCAGAAGCGGCCCCACACTGACAGGCTGCAGGCTCTGCCTCATAAATCGATGCTGATACGATTCGACAAGTCTGTAATCAGTCTGAGATCGTGCTCCAGTATGTTCCACAGCGGACAGATTGCAATTTTCACTTTAGTTTTCTAGTAAAACAGACGATGATTGGGAAAGTTACCCTAGTCTACTTGTTAATAGCTTAAAATAGGTAATCTATTTTGTTCGTTTAGTTGCTCCAAAATTGAAAAACATTTTAGTCTCGCCCTCTTCTAGACTCCCACTTTTTTCACATCACATCGTCTTTTACATGGATGTGTCTATAGATGTAACTGATTTCTCTCCTCTATCTCCAGACCAGACACTCCTCCAGAGGAGGGTCCCTCCAGATGTTTTACATGTTTGCATCCCTCGGGTCTGGCGCAACATCTAGATGTTTTTCAGAATGAAGTAATAGAAATACACCTTTCAAAGTTAAAAAAGAAAATAATTGAGAGTCTTCAGGGTTGATGCAAAAATGCATTTTCTAATATTGTCTATTTGTACCTATTTCTACATTTGCAAATCTGAAACTAAATATGAACTCCTACATACAAAGCTCTTAAACAGAAGAGCAAATTAAATGTACGTATTAAATGCCACCAATTTATGGGATCAATACAACTGGTACTAACAATGTTAGTATAATGTGAGAGGTGATGTTTGATGAAACTGGTTTCATGCCTGAGAATTTTTAAAAAATCTGTTTGCACCTATTTTTTTCTTGCTAATTTGAGTCTTAGGATTTTGAGTATGATGGACCATTGTTTGAGTTGTCATCATTGTCTTGGTTATTTTTCTTTGAACAGTCAACATGAATTTAAATCGCCATTTGTATTGAAAAGCTGATTAACGTAACAAAACAGCTCAGAATGCAACATTCATTTTTTTAAAATACCATATGCGGAAAATTCTTCCTTGCATGTTCACATCTATACCTACAGTAAATGCACTATATAAGGTTGATATGTCTGCTCATGACACGAATATGGAACTCATGGCCACAGCAAGGTTTCTGCATTCTTCTTGCTTATGCCACCAAGTGAGGTTTCATTCTCCCATGAGTTTTCTCTGGGAAAACTTGAGCTAATTTTATTTATGTGTCAACTCTTGGTTGTAAGGAGTCATCCAGGTGAAGCATAATTTTGAATTTTTCGTAGGATTTGCAAAACCAATAATTACACTTCCCATCTTCTCTCCCCCACTAGGTGAGAAGCATTGCAATAAATGTAGTTTAAGTGGGCGAATAAATGAAGAACCATCAATGTGGCTTGATTTAGAAGATTCCTTAAATAATCGTTTGTCTATTTCCTTATGTGCTTGATTTGTTTATATTTTTGCTATTTTTTCTCAGAGTTGATGTAAATAATAAAGCTACTGGAATTTTTTTTAACAAGTTCGTGGTCTTTTGGTGGATTTCTGAAAAGTACCAGAAGTATTTACCCATAATAAACTTTGGGAGACTTTTAATCCTCCTAACTATTTCTCTAAGAGCATTATATTGTCCCAGACCCAAATTTTCCCAGGGCTTAAGAGATTCCTAAAATTAACTATTGGAATTGCCATAACTCTTTTGTACTGTTGGAGTTCAACTCCAGTAGATTAACAAAACAAAACAGGACTTCTCGAAATAAAGTCATAACTCTTTAGGATTTCAATGACAGCAATAGAAGTTGAAGACTTGGATCCCTACCATTTGGAAAATCATTAAGCACTAGCAGGATGGAACTTGATGCTGTAGAGAAATGGATGGAGGCAGACTGCTAAATGCTATTTTTTAAAAATCATGGGAACTCTGAAAATAGTAAATAGTTACTATTTAGGGACTTTGAATAAAACAACGATAATTCCAACAATAGCTTACATTTATATATTGAGAGGTAAAAAAATAGAATTCCCTGGTGTGCTTTAACACACATCTCATTTGCTGCTCAAAAAACCCCTCTGCATTAAAGGTTGCTTTATTTCTATTTTAAATTGCAAGAGAGAGTTTAGGGTCAGAGGGGACCGTGACTTGCCCGAGGTCTCTTGGTTGAGCAGGGACGCTTGGATGGGGCTACAGCCCAACCTCAGAGCCGGATGGATTTCCATGGCACTCAGAGCCTGGCCACCTTCCACACTTAGACACGGTGACGTCCTGGGCACCTCGGAGATGTCTTCTAGTTTTTAAATTCTATGCCTTTAAGCTGCAGCTGACATGTTGCTTTGGAAAGTTATGATACAGTGATCTCCCTTCAGAATTTAATTCTTTTTTTTTTTTAAAGATTGGCACCTGTTGCCAATCTTCTTTTTTTTTTTTCCTGCTTTTTCTCCCCAAATCTCCCCAGTACATAGTTGTATATTTTTAGTTGTGGGTCCTGCTAGTTGTGGCATGTGGGACGCCGCCTCAGCGTGGCCTGATGAGCAGTGCCATGTCCGCACCCAGGATCCGAACCTGCAAAACCTTGGGCTGCTGAAGCGGAGAGCGTGAACTTAACCACTTGGCAACGGGGCCAGCCCCCAGAATATAGTTCTAATGCACGAAATTTTGGAAATGAGTTTGATAACTGTGGTCACATTCCAGGCCTTTAAATTTTCGGCATCTTTGGGGAACAATGAGAAATTCTATGAAATTTGGTTTAAAAATTTTAAAAGATAAGATCAGAGTTCAATATACAAGTGTTGACAGATGTGCCATTCTAAAAAAACCGAATATAGGAAAAGATAACTCACCAAACAGGTAAACTAGAAATTGGTTAATTGCATTTAAAAAAATGGATTCTTTATAAAAAGATCCCCGGGGTTTCTTTATGTGCTTAGCTCTCCCTGTGCATTTATATGTTTGATTGGAGATCATTAACCCAAAAGGAGGAAAAATTGCTAAAGTTTCGGGAGCCAATGCTAATTACAAAACAATCAAAAAGGATGATAATGCCTTACTAAATTTAAGATGTGAACTTGTGGAAAATTTCATTGAATCACCTGAATTTTATTTATATAATTCTGTGAAAGACACCATTGGTAACCTAAGATTCTTTGTTACCCAAATTGATAACATGTTTCACTCATTCATTCAATACATATTTTAAAAAATTGTTTTATTGAGGTCATATTGGCTCATAGCATTGTGTAATTTCAGGCGTACATTATTATATCTCAGTTTCTGTGTAGACTGCGTCATGTTCACCACTAATAGTCTAGTTTGCATCCATCACTGTACATGTGTGCCCCTTTACCCCTTTCACCCACCCTTTCACCCCCTTCCCCTCTGGTAGCCACCAATCTGCTTTCCTTATCCATGTGTTTGTTTATCTTCCACATATGAATGAAATCATACAGCATTCGTCTTTTCTGTCTGACTTATTTTGCTTAGCATAATACCCTTAAGTTCCATCCATGTTGTCACAAATGGCATGATTTTGTCCTTTTAATGGCTGAGTAGTATTCTATTGTATATATATATATACCACATCTTCTTTACCCATTCATCTGTTGATGGGCACTTGAGTTGCTTCCACATCTTGGCTATTGTGAATAATGCCATGATGAACAAAAGGCTGCATATATCTTTTTGAACTATTGATTTCATGTTCTCTGGATACATACATTCAATATATAATTATTGGATGTTTAGTGTGTTCTGGGCACTGTGCAGAGCAAAACCAAACATAGTCTCTGACCTCATAGAGTGTGCAATCTAGCATTCATCAATTTTATTTTGAAGTTTTATAGCACTAGAACACATGAAATGATAATGAAGAATAAGTTCTCCTTTTAAAAACTTAAGCATCTCCATATGATGACTTCTTTGCCTTTTGAAGTGTATCTTCTTTATACGTTTTCTGAAATATATTATTGTAGTGAATGATGATTACTTTAGGGATTATTTGTAAAAGATAAAGGGAAAAGCATTTCTTAATTTGGTTCTCGGCATATTTATATGGATGTTTTGAGGCTCTGGAAATGGCAATTATCATAAATATCCCAACTGGCGCCTTTTATTAGCATGAGCTCACATAACGTAGATGAATCAAACTGACATTTTTTTCCTTTAGCTGTTTGGTCACCAGAATTGGTTCTTTTCCAGGTGAGTATGTGATCTTAATTTCCTTTGGTAAATTTGAGTGTTTAATCTCATCAGTGAATTATGCGTTGAACATATACTTCAAATTTAAAAATCCCATAATTTTTGTGAAGATTTCTCTGCCTCATGAATTTAACGAAAGAAAAGAATCTATTAATACTTCACATATATTTACTTATTCAAGTGGAAATAGTGTTACAACGCTAAACTTTGTTTATACAAGTGATCCTTAGGAACTGGTTCTAAGTCATTTATTTTGACCATGATTACAACTTTTAGTTGAGCAAATATTGAACTTTATTAATCCCACCTGTGTATCCTGCTGGGTAATAATAAGTATTGGCACATGTATTTAAGATTCTTCAGGCTTTGAACAAAAATGTTGCCATGGGAACCTGATTTCGTAGCCCACAGTCCTTTGCAGAACTACACCTGCCTTATGGTGGAGGTTTCCATGGCAACATTTTTGTTCAGGGAACATAGAACTTGAGCAGAATATGCCACAAGTCTCTTTTAAATGTGTGCGTTGATAGTCGTGATATCACTATCGTTGATGTGCGTATTAGAAATACACGTGACTCCACGGTGGGCAGCAGTGTTGTTCTTGCTTCAGTGAATGTCTTCCTACCGAGCTTAGTAGTCACAATGCACTGGATTAGGAAATTAGAGCAATTTCTGGTCCCTTTTCACTGTCTCTCCATCCTGCCTTCATTTGACCCTCCTGCTGGAGTGTGGGGAAGTAATCCTCCACGGCTGGCATGACTAGAATGATCATTTTGGATAATGCAGAGCTGTAAGGAAAAGACGTGTAACTAATGTCTGGCCAACCTTAACAGGCTCTGTTTGAAAGGACAGGATCCATCCTGGGAGCCTCTGATGCTATAGAATAGTCTGCTAATGGCTCTTCAACTTCCTCACCATGTACTTTACTCCAAAGAGGGTCATGGGCTCCAATAACAAAACATCATGAGGATGGATAAGAATTAGTTTTCATGTTTTTGATCCAATGTCTAGTCTGTCTCTTATATTTACTTTCAGCATAAAAAAATGGACAACTACTAAATTAAAGTGGCCCAAGATCTTTCTTTGCTTGTCATTCATTTGTGTCATATTACAGTCATAATGAAGGTCACGTGGCAGAGTGCACTGTGGCCCTACAACAGACAATCAGGGTTATCATGGTTGTGTTATTATGGCTCCATGAGCATCCTCATCCATCAGGTCCGTGCTCTTATTGCTGCCAGGTATGCTGGCATGTTGCTATTTTTTGGCAGGTCTCAAAAGAAGCAGCAATGGATTTTGCAGCAGCCTCAGCAGCTGCTCACGGCCTACAAAGGAGCTGAATGGGGATTATTATTAATGCCAATCATGCTCTACCCACAAGGGTATCAAAGGGACTTGTAGAGACCACAGGGCTGCTTTCAGCAGAAACCCTAATCAGATCATCTTCCTTGATCAGGGGAAGGAATGTAGGAAAATGAGGTGGGTTAAAGGAATTAGAACAAGTAAATGCATTCTGAATGCATTCAGGACAAATTAGCTCAGAGTGCAAATAGAGATCGATTGGCCTGATTGAGTTGGAAGCATAACTTCGAAGCGTGAGGTCAAGCTTCTGCCAACTTAAGGACTTGGAAAGTTAAACAAATACAAGGAGGTAAGAAAAACACATTTATTTATAAAGAAGGGAGGAAGGGAAGGAGGAAGGAAAGAAGAGAAGCAAGGAGGGAAGGATAGAGGGAGGAACGGGAAATAGGGGCATAGTGAAGTGAAAAACTCAAGAAGTCATTCTAGAGGAATGCCATTACAAGACATGGGCAAAAAAAATTGTAGGTCAATTTCAATGAGAGGAAAATACCAGAACCGTAGGGGAATGTGTACTAGATCAGGAGAGAGACAGTCTTGGTCTTCTGACTCACCCAGAACCTTGAATCCATCACCTCAGTTGCCTTTCTGTAAATTAAATTAAATGATGAGGCCTGAGCCCAGTTTTTAAAACTCTGTGTTCTGTGAATGTGTGTGTAAATATAGTGGAGAAGACTCACAGGGAGCCTTTTTGTCCCCAGAACAGCTACTTCAAGGAGATCAGCTCAACTTTGGTTTGCTGAGCATTCTAATGAGCTTTCATTTGAAGAAAATACTTGCTGGATTATAAAAAGTTTGAAAACTATTGGAACTGCTGATTTCCTAAATCCTGCCCAGCACTGCTCTTACATTCTATGCCCCAATCTGTGCTAAGCTTATAAAATGATGGCTTTTAGCTATTGTTTAACACAGTTATGAGAGTGTTGAGCTCATGGCCATTGCTCAATCACTGTTTCTTGAGTTGAATTGAATTGTTTCGTCAGTCCTGGAAAGGGACTGGGCAGTTTCTTTTCCTAAAGTTTGAATCAGTGGGTACGCAGGTAACCCAATACAAACCACAGCCCTGCCCTTGCCCAAAACAACAGGGTTTGGTAACACTTGGGAGGTTTAGCGCAGTTTTGGTCACTGGACATTAAATTCAAGGGAAGCTGAAGACCCTCAAGTCCAGGGAAACTGAAGAAAGAAAAATATCATAACCTCAGCAAGATCGCCCAAGGGAATAGGGGCGTGCCAGGTATGCCAGAGGAGGACAGATTAAACCATCAAGTCTTTGGCCCTTTAAATACGAAGACCGAGGGAGCTATGGTCAAAGTCTAAAACCTGTAAGGAATATGAATATGATGAACACGAATTTGTTCATCCAAGCCTGGCCCATTATTACAAAAAACTTTCCTTGCAACTTGAGAGAGGTGAGTTTAGGCCAAAAGAAAGTACTGCTCCACATATGAAGGAGTTCACTAATGGGGTTAATTACTCTCAGAGTTCAAATACAGCAGACATGTAAAACTCAAACTCAACGGGGTAAATGTAATAGGTTGATTGTTTGGGCCCCTGCACCCAGCAGTTTTCTGTGTGTGACCTGAGAAGGGGGAAGGGAAACATGTGGCTCTCAGACTCTACCCTCTGGAGAGAGTGTTAGTCTAAGATGGACCAGTGGTCTTCTAATTCACAAGGAATGGAATTAACGCATGGCATAGTTGTATTTCTGTTCTCAATCTCACAATTATACATAAGAGGGGGAGTGGCAAATCCTCTCATAATTTTTTTCTGAAATTTTTGCTAAAATCTAGTAGATGATAATTTGGCACCAAAGTCCATGGGTGTGTACATACACCTATATACATATACACAGATACATGAATATGTATATTTATGTAATGTATGTATATGTAGATCATTAGGGCAACATTTTCAAGAACCCTGTGATTTCCACATGTTCTCCAGGTGGATGAGGATGGAGATGTGGACACTTCAGGTAAAGGCAGCTGCATGTCTTAATGCTCAGAGGTGTGAAACTGCCTTGGAGGTCCTCATTCCGAGCAGCTGAGGATGGTTCTATCTGGGCAGCTAGAACTTTGGGGGAGGGTGAGCTGTGCCAGAAAGGAGAGATGAAGCATAATAAGATTGGCGATCTACATAGATGCCAGAAAATGGGGAGCCTTCATTACTTTGTTATAAATGGGTTTATTATTTCATAGGTAATGGGACACCACTGAAGAGTTTTAAGCCTGAGATAAATAAAATGAAATTTGCATTTAAGGAGGCTCATTCCAGAACTGGATGGAGAGTGAGGTCGAAGGGAGCCGTTAGTTTAGAAGTGATTTGTTAATATGGGAGAGAAAAAAAGGAGGGCTCAAATTTGCAATAGTGGCAATCGGGATGGAGAGAAAGGATACAGGAGAGTTTGTAGGGTCTCATATTCTGCTCCTGCCCAAGAAGCTCTTTCCATTTACACTTCTTTCTCATTAGGGGGAGGGTGATGTCATGAAAAACGGGCGGATTGTTGACCTTTGTTGATTTCTTCACCAGCTGCTTTCATTTGCTCACCTTTGGCTACTTGCTACATTTCATTCACGTCTTCTAGAAAAGGAAAAAGAAAGAGGAAAACATTCTAGTTCCCTGAAAGCAGAATAACTAATAGGTCATGAATGAACTGAGTTTATTATTTCTTCACAAAGCCAGGATTTTCTGTAATGAATTTTGTCAAGGAGATCTAATTAAACCATAATAGCAGTCACTGAGAATAGTAACAGGAAACGCCTTAAATAGGTTCTTGCCAGGCAGGTATTTTTTTCTCCTATTGTTCCTCTTTTGACCTTTCCAATGCACTTTTCTCAAAGGAATCTACAGCCTACAAACCAGAGAATTATTTAAGTACAGAGTTATATACATCTTACCAACACAAAAGCTTTCCCCTCTGGCACAGGTAGGGGGAATAGAAGTTCATGTAGAAAACCTCCTTTTTTGTTCTGGTGTGAGGATGAAGTTAAAGTTTCTAGATCTGACTGAAATACCTCATCTTTACATAAACAGCCATAAGTCACAAAAGAAGTCAAAGTTGAATACAAATGCTTTTAATCGTAAAAAATAAAATAAGACATTTAATATGGAAAAAAATATATCAAATACTCCAAATCTGATGAAAGGTAGGCCAAATCGTCAAGCTCTAACTTCTCTATCCATTTGGGTTGCTTATTACCACACCTTCATTTTAAAGTTTCAGTGGTAAATTTGAGCATGTGTGAGTGATGAGGAGCAAAAAAGGAAGAAAGAGACTTTTTCACCCTAAACCTGCTCAGCTGTTAGCATTCCCTTTACTCCTGCTTTTCTCTTTTCCTCCCAACATAGCATCTTATGGCTTGAGATGAAAAGACTTATTGGATTCTCTGTGGTCAATTGGACAAGCCCTCTCTGGGGTCCTTTCTGTCAAGATCCCCGGATTCCGCTTGAATTTAAAACAGACCCGTAGGCTTAGGGAACGTGGCAGCTCTGTGTGCAGGGAAAGAGAGAAAGAGTTATTTTTAAAGTGTCTTACAAGATCTTCCTTCCCAAGGCTGGTTGAGGGGAAACTTGGTGGATGGTTCAGAGAGTCTGTAGACGGCTACCTACCTAAGAGTGATCTGGAAAGGAATGGCGATCACTTATGACAACAATTGTTAAATGCACACTCTGAAATTTTTCAGCCAAGAGATTTTTTAAATTTAATAGACCAAGATATTTAAGGAATCAGTGACATTTGGACTGTTGAAGCAACAGCCTGTTCTTTTGGTAGAATATCAGGCTATTTCTTCCTGTATTTCAAAGAATCATAATTTTAATCTCTTATTTTATTAAAACCTAGAAGAAATGATATTATGCCACATTTTTCAAGAAGTTATATTCTATTTTTTTTAGTGGAATCTCAGCTGTCTAGTCAATGTCCTACTACTGGAATATTTTAAGTCGAATTGTGTGATATGGTGGAAAAAACAAGGAAGGTAGAAAATAACTCAGTCATGTCAAGAAGAGAAGAAAAATGCAATACATGGAATAAAAGTTATTGGCTGATAAATGCCTGTGGGACTTATAAAAATAATTTCAATATAAAAGTAAATTTCATTTTATCATAATATTTTCTCCCTTTCTTAAGAGAGTTATATTTTTTAAATGTAATGCTTACCAAATTCTCTTTTAAGATGTTAGGGACAGAAGTGAGTGTTCCTATTTAATTTTACTTATATTATTATCTAAACTGATATTTGTCTCCTTCATTGGCAGAGCCATAAACAAAGATGTGAATTTCCTTGTCTTTTTCTGTCCTTAATTCTGATTGATTTTATTGACAAAAATTCATTTAAGAGAATTCCTCCAATATTCCACAACATAAAACCATGCTGTAATCTGTCCAGTCTCCTGATCACGAACTCCATTCATCTCTTTTTTTTCCAAGTACCATAGTATAAATTTATGTAGAGTGGAATAATATGTTTTAAAATATTAGAGTTGTTCTGTTTAGTTATTTCAATTGAAGTATAGTTGGCATACGACAACCCCATTTCTTTATCCTTTCCAGCCTACCATTGACTGCTGATCCCCCTTCTGCTCAAATGTCCCCTCCCTCCTCTTCTCCAGCTAAGCCACACCTCATCCCAGATCTCGATCACTCCACTCTGTCATCACTCTAACTACTTTTCTATGTAGTCTACTCCATAATGAATACTTTTCACTACCTAATTACTTTATCACATCAATATACATTGCATTTTTTCCCTGGACCATAAGCTCCTGTGGATGGGAATACTGTCTCGTATCACTTCTGTGTCATAGTAACACTTAACATTTAGAGTTAACCAAAGGCGCCCAAATCCTAGTCTGCAAAGAATTTTCCCCCGAATAAAAGAAAACCTTATAATAATGTAGTGATCTAGTCAGTCAGCTCAATTTATCGGGTAATTTTTATTCTCAGATAATGTTCTCTCAAATTTTTGGTGTTAAAATGCCCTTTTTACAAATAAAGTAATAAGGATTTTAAATAGCAGCATTGTTGTTTTTAATTTTTTGAAAATATAGTTACTCAATGCCAGTCCCTCAAATCCTTTGAAAGGATGTTGCTGGGAACCACTGGTTGACAATCCATCCCTTCAGGCCTTGGTAGTTGTCCCCTCTTGGGACCTCCTACCCCTTTAATTGTATGACTCATTGGCCCCTCAGCCTGTGCTGTTTTTCTCTAGCCTGTACACATTTTCCTGTACCTGCAGCTAATTTAAATGAAAGCCCCATTTAAGACTTATCTCTTCATCTTCATGGCACCTAGTTATGATTACCATATTGACAGCAAATCTCAAAAATATACTTATTGAATAATTGAGAATTCAGAATTATTCAAAATTTGGAGAGCTAAGAGAAGTCATGGATTTGGGTGAATTAATTTTTGGAAGTGAATTAAGATTACATATCTCAGACAGTAAAAAACAGCCAGGACCATGATACACTGCCTAATGTATACATTAGACTATGATTTATGGAAAGGTATTGAAAACTACATTGATTTTCCATCCTATGTAGTATTCTACTAAATGTTTAAGGGATGAAAAAAAGGGTTGTTTAACAGGACTCCATTGTTTGCTAGTGAATTTGATGACTGTGCACTTTGCTGTAGTTCCCAATCAGAATTCTTTTTTCTTTCGCGTTGGGCATATGAAACCGTACCTTTTTCTGTGTATGTATATATATATATAGCCTTAACATAGTTTTCTAAAATCAAGAAATGCTTTTCTACTTTCTTCAACTTGTGTCTAGCTATCAGTTCCATTCTTACAAACACTCTTAGTCCATGGAACATATTTTCTGCTGAGTACTGTGAAATTTAATTCAGAAGTAGTACTTTATTGATGCTTCGTTTTTGTGACCTTTCCAGTCCTGTGTTGGTGACATATTGGTCCTCTGTCTCCAGTGCTTTGAGATTCTAATAGATAGGATGGAATGGGTCAGATAATGAAAGTCCCTGGTACATTAACTTTCAATTTCATGAATGTCTGAATATTGCAGAGAAGATGAATGGCAGGACTTCCTCTGCTTTTACATTTTAACATTTATAAGCTAGTTAAATTTTCCCTGTATTATCAGCAGCAGAGTCCTAGTCTACAATATTAACACATGCATTTATATTTTGGAGCAGTAGCGTAAGAGTTTAAAATAATTTATAAACCACAGAGCAGGCAACTTACAAATGCATGCTACTAAAAGAGATGAATAAATAGGGGTTTCATTTCATATGAGTTATAGCATATGAAGTCTACATGGAAAAGGCTCCTTTTTTATTTCTCTTTGTTTTACTGACATGAGAGGAGAGATGGGTGTGCGGTCACGTGACTGATCTATTATTACGTAGTTACAGTCATCCCCAAAACCAGTGTTATTGTTTTGAAGCAGTATTAATCTTCTCTGAAGATGCTATAGGAAGCATTCAGTCATTTGAAAGAATCTGTTGAAATAGACTAATCTTTGGGATGAGGCTCAAAATCACCAGAGTGGTGAGAAATAAAGAAGGTTTCTGAGTGATTAGGCGAGGACAAGGATGAGAAGGCACACAGCTGTTAGATGGCTGCGATTCGGACACTGATACGTGAACTCACTTGTATTCCCTTGGGTTATCTTATAGACATTACATCATCTGCTGTTGTCCTATTCCATTCTCACCACTGTATTTATGGTATTCATTTTTATGAAATATAGCCAGAATTAGACAATACAATTTGGCCTTTTGGACTGTGCTTGATTTTCCAGCTGTATTTAAAAACTTGTGCTCTCTGGCCAGGCCAGAAAAGCTGCTTGGGGATCTGAGATTGTGCTCTAAATGAGAAATGTCGTCATTGGTTTGACCCAGTAGGAAACTCCAACATGGAAACTTCATGTAACCTGACTCCTTAAATATGCAATTAAATGTATGTAGTAGATGCTTTTATATTTTGACACAGAAATGAAAAATCACTCTAGTTAAAGTTGGGAGGATAGGAAAGTGTGTAACGACTGTGATGTTTGGACCACTGACTCACTGGTTTCTTCGAGAAGATATCAGGCTTCTCCTCTAACTCCGTGCTCTCCCCTGGTGACGTCCGTTCTCTCAGAGGGGTAATCTACTTTCTCAGTTGCTACTTCATTTAAATAATTACTGGGGGCCTTTTTCTTCAGCTCATCTCTACCTTAACCCAACCCACATATGCAATGTCTAAACATGAGGAGCCATCTCTGCCTTCGCCCTTTTTAGATCCACTGGGTCACCTCACCTTTCAGACAGGGCACTATTGGCAGAGACGGTGGCACTCTACACTTTCCAACCTGCCTTTCCTGGGCTTGTTTACTCTGAGGTCTATTCCTCCACTTCCCAACTTTTCCCTGCTCTGCTCCATATCACAAGTGGCTGATCCCATCAGTCCCCCATATCCCCTGGATTCTGGCAGGATTGGGCCAGTGGAAGAGGAGGCATTGCAGTGAGACTGGGGAGGGAGAGGAAGAAGCTGGGGTATTTCTTCCCCATCTCTTGCCTCAGATAGGATCTCCAGGAGGAGTTGCATCTTCTCCTGGGCTCCAGTTCCTTCTAAATAGGTCCTCTAAGTTTCCTGATTTTGCTGGGTGACACAGGCTTCTGGTCTCTCTTAGCCCACATCTGCCCTCCATCCTTCTCTCCTGAAGGTACTGGTAGCCTCCCGTTGTGCCTATCTGCAGGTTGCATTACTGTCCATGTTCTGCTTCTCAGCTCTTTCACTACCCATGTAAACATGTCTTTGTACCAAATTTACTCTTTTTATTTTTATTTTTTTCCTTTTTCTCCCCAAAGCCCCCCGGTACATAGTTGTATCTTCTTCGTTGTGGGTCCTTCTAGTTGTGGCATGTGGGACGCTGCCTCAGCGTGGTTTGATGAGCAGTGCCATGTCCGCGCCCAGGATTTGAACCAACAAAACACTGGGCTGCCTGCAGCGGAGCGCGCGAACTTAACCACTCGGCCACGGGGCCAGCCCCCCAAATTTACTCTTTTTAAATACAAAGAATGGTTTCTGTTTTCCTAGTTGGAGCCTGACTAATAAACGCACTCACTGTAACTACTTCATATACATTCCTCCCTACACACTACTTTCAAAGAAGGCTAAATTCAAAATTTCTCATCAAGCTTATCCCTTCGGCCAGATTAGACTAAATAGCTCACTTCCTGATGAGTGTTTTAATTGGTTGGTGTGCAGATTCAAAAAGATTACCATCCCAAATTCTTGCCTAGTATATATGGCTAGAAATTACCTGTCTACATCTAGACTTTTAGAGTTCTTTGTACTCACATTAAGCGTGCACCAATCCTGCTTTAAATCCATTATTTAAAAACACGTCTTCTCAACGCTACTAGATGGTAAGCCCTTAACACTCAGTCACTGTATCTTTTCTATGTATCCCTCATGGCCCTAGCATAATATCCTGTACACAGGAGGTGCTCAAAAATATTTGTCAAATGAGTGAATGACAACTGCTTTCAAATAAAAAATGAAGTTTATATAAAGAGATTCCTTTGTTAATAATGACTTTGGCTGCCAATCGCTAGGAAGAACCCAAAAGAGAAATAGAGAGAATTTAATCTAAAAAACCTCAGAGAATCGGACTACACATATAAAAACCATATAACACAATGATTTACCCACAGACATGCTGAGAGGGTTAATATGCTCTTCCCAGAGGTACACTCGCCCTTCAGTGTTACCGAAAGTATTGATCCAATAAGTATGTTCTTACATTCTGGTGGTTACTTTATTTCCTTTTATGTAAGTGGACACTGTTGATTGTTGACGGTCTACCCAATGTTCACTTGCCTCTTACTCTTTTCTATATACATCGGCCTCGAAGCTCATGGTTTCTGGGAAAAGATGTCAGCCTCAGCTAAGGGGTGGGCACATGTTAGCCTAAACCAATCAGGACAATCTGGTTCTCCTCACCATAGTGATTGGTTCAGATAACCCAAACTTAAGCCAATCAGCTGATGGAATTCCTTGGCCAGTCTAGATAGTGATTGGTTTAAGAAAGGATATATGACCCAATTTAGATCAGTGAGACATAGAGGAAAGAAGAATTCTAAAGACTTCTGAGGATATTGCTGGAAGAAATGTTCTGTCCTCTTCGAGACTGTGTGATATGTAGATTGACACATAGAACTGCGACAATCACCTTTGCTTCCATGATGGAAGCCAGCATTAGGATGAAGCTGACCCTACGAAAAATAGAAGGGAGACATGGAAGTAAACTGGGTCCCTGGTAACATCATTGCGTGGTTGACTCAGAATTACCCCTACCTCTAGACTTTCCTGTTTTATGAACCTAACTCTTTGAGTAGGGTTTGCTTTTGAATGCATTTGGAAACATCTCAACTGATAGACCATGCTAAGAACTAAAATACTCCACTCAAACACGAGTCAATGACATCTCTAAACACAGGGGGGACATTAGGCTATTGGGATGAACCAAAGTGACAGAACCCTCATATCTCCTCAGTGATTTCAACCTTTCTTCTACCTTACTCCCCTTTCTCCTAGTCATTGACTTCAAGATGCTCACAGTATAGTGGACCATTTTCAATATGGGGTATTTAATTATCGAAATATATGGATTGTTAAGGCAGTGCTTGCTTCACTTAACAGACTAAAAGGGAATTTAGGAACTCAAGTACAGAGGGTCTTGGAGGAGAAATTTCAGTGACTGGAAGCGCAAACCAATAAATTTCAACAACTGTGGAAGAGGAAAGCCTCAAAACTATGGAGCTGTTAAGAAAAGCATATCAATTAGCCATTGAAAGATTATGACAAATATCAGAAAATAAAATAGCAGAATGAAGGTGGAGGTTGGGCAAGAACCTCAAGGCAGAAAATATCACAGTTAAGACCTAAGCACATGGATCTTGGGATCAGACAGACTTTTGTGTTTAATTCTTGGCCCTGCCTCTGGACCAAGCTTTCTCATCTGTGAAATGGGGTGATAATACTGTCTCATGGTGTTGTAAGAATTTAACGAGAAGTATGTATTCAAATGTCCATAGGATATTGCCTACGACATAGTAGACACTAAGCACAGCCTCCTCCTCCTGTTATTGTTATTGTTTCTAGTATTATCATTAAGCAATAGCTGTGCGCTCTCAACTTCTTTTCCCTTGATGCTGTTTTCCTGAGTTACTTCAGTCAAGCTGACTCTGAAGGAATGAGAGCTCTGTAGCCTTGGATCTGTGCTACTATCTCTGAGTTGACATATCTCAGGGGTAGATGACAGGTTGATGAGATTCATCCAGGGTCAGGGTTGAAAGGTAAACATTATTAAACTAGGACTTGTAAGCCACATTCGCTAAGGGTGGGTAAAGAAAGCAAGCAGCAGGCCTTCACCTATTGACAGGGGTTGTGTCAAAGTAGGGTCATCGTACACGCAATGAGGCTACAGAAAGAAGCACATGCAAGAAGTCAGGGCAGCCACTGAACATTTCAAGTCAAAGGCAAGACCATCCTAGGGCCTGGAATAAATCACACTGTTTGATATTTACTTCCAACATTTTTATGCAGGTAGAAAAAAGTCTAAATGAATTTCTAGAGTAGCTCAATGTTACAACCTCTGAGACCATCTGCAATTCTCCCAACCTTAGTGGCTTCCACCTTGGAATTCTATCCCACCCCACCCATACTCCTATACGGCCACTTATCTGCTTGTTGGTATTTCAATGCTCACATGGGTGTCCCTCACCTCTCTAGACTGAACTCCTGATAAAAGGGACCATGCTGTATTCTTTTTTCATTGTCTCCAATGTATGTCAAAAGATTTCAATTGAACAGAGTCCCATTTCTGCCCAGATCACAGTTTAAGAGGCATCAGTGTCCCAAAATAAATCTTTAGAATAACATTTTTTAAGTTTCCAAATTTGTGATATGTTTATAGAGAATTTGATATCCAGATCAATTCAATGGTTTGTAAATTCTTAAAAAGTCAAACTTGAAGATGACCCTCCTGACTTATGAGAATAAAGGGTAGAAGTGACATTTCTAAAGTGCCTATTATGTGTCAAAAGGCACCAGGCAGGCATTATCTCATTCAATCCTCACAATAACCATGGGAGAGAGATGTTATTAAGCCTGTTTTTAAAATGAAGAAACAAGCTCAGAAGTATTCAGTAACTTGTCTGGAGTAAATGGCTGAGCTGAGACGGGAAGCCACGCCTTTGATCCAAAGCCCATGTTTTTCCACTGTATGTATTCTGATGTTTAATTTTTCTAAATACGCGTTCCTTTCCACCATAAGGTTTAACATTCATCAAAGGAAACGTCTGTATATGTAAATTCCCCGCACTGATAGACCAAGTGATTATTTATAGGCTGTGACATTTGCTGAGATTTCCGCTCACATTTACATTAGCCTGACACCCCTAGAGAAGGCATGTCAGAGATTTCTAATGTATACTCACTGATTCATTCTACAAATATTTATTGAATGTGTACTATGTGCAAGGCACCGTGCTGGGTTAAAACATAAAACCTTTTAGGTGAGTTTGCATAGAACATATGTAACAAGGGCAATAATACTTTTTTCTTTTTTTTTTTTCAAGATTTTACTTTTCCTTCTTCTCCCCAAAGCCCCCCAGTACATAGTTGTATATTTTAGTTGTGGGTCCTTCTAGTTGTGGCGTGTGGGATGCCACCTCAGCATGGCTTGATGAGCGGTGCCATGTCTGCGCCCAGGATCCAAACCTGCAAAACCCTGGGCTGCCGAAGCAGAGTGTGCGAACCCAACCACTCGGCCACAGGGCCGGCACAAAGGGCAATTATTCTTACAGCATTATTCTAGACAGGGGTTCAAACATGCATGTCCATGTGTTGTATGGAAATTTATCTCTGAGAACCAACTATGCTCCTGGCAACCTAACCATAGACGATTAGACTTGGGAAGAAAGACACAGGATATAGGCAGAAGAAAGAGAAGAACTCAACAGGAAGGATAAAAGAGTTGAAGAAACTTGGAAAACATTTATAATTAAAGAGCCCTTAAGAGGAAGTATGTAGCAGAAGAGTGAAGGATGTGGAGTAGAAACTAAGAATTCAAGTATTATCTCCACTGTTGAGAAATGTGTGATCTTGGGCGGGTAACGTAATTTCTTGAAACTGTTTCCTTGTTGGTAAAACATAGATGCTGCCTCTCTCAAGTGAGATAATGACAGTTTAGTAAAATATGAAATGGTGCACAAATGCCAAAATGAAATCATTATTAATATTTATTGTAAGTTTTCTTTGATGCTCTGAAAATCCTGGAGATGAGAAGAGGTAAATGCAAGGGAAATGGAGAAAATGAGTCGTTTATGATTGACGAGGACGGGATCACAGAGCTGTGAAGAAAGAGAGCTTTATACACATGTATCAACAGAGGCACAATAATAGTTGAAAAATTGGAAAGGAGTCTGGATTTTGAACTAGAAAAGTCAAAAATGTTTATTCAAAATACATAGCACAATTAAAGAGGAATGGGAAAAATTATTCTAGGATACACACATAAATAGTCCTCATCAAAATTGAAGAGATAACGAAATGAGAGGAAATTTGTGATTCTGCAAATGTAGAAGCTTTGATTATGTGTTTTCCTTCATTATCTGCCTTTGTTATCATCTGGAGAAGCATTTCTTGGTATGAAACAAAAACTATTTAATCTGAGTTTATTTAAGGTTAGATTACTCTAAGTCAGTGCTCCGCCATTCAAAGTTACCTGACTCACCCTTCATAAACTCGGGACATCAAAGATTTTTTATCTGAGCCAGCCAGCAAAAGAGAAATAAATAAAACCATGAAAGTTGTTTTATTTTGGTTTAAAGATCAAGTTCAAAGTGGGCTTCAACGATATTAAATCAGGCTCGATTTTGAGTTTGCATCTAATAGAATGAGAACTCAGGTCTCTTTTTTCCTATTCACATGAGTTTGGGTCCAGAAGATATTTATTAAACAAAGAACAGCAGAACAAACTAACGTTAAGGGAGGAAATTGGTTTTCCTGCAGTCCAACCTATTTTTAAATTAGCAGAAGCAAGTGCTAATATGAAACCCTGTGACCAGTAATCACATTTTCCTCTCGCTTTGTTGGGAAATCACAGCAATCCGTATTAGCATTTCACACTAGTTAAGAGAGTGCGGTAAAATGGTCCCAGGAGATTGTTCAGGGTGAGAGCTGGTGACGGAGAGGTGACTTGGGCAGCGAGGTTTCCTGGGAAAAGCAGCTCCGTAGGCAATTTCATGTGGAAGCTAAAGCCTTTTTTTGGACAGCAGTTCAAAAATACAGCACAAAAGACAACAAACATGGCTCCAGACCAAGGCTGGGTTATAGTTTACTCAGGGGCTGACACAAAATCAATATTGCCACCACCTATTGATGATTTATTCCAGTAATTACTCTTGAACCCATAACTAAAACGCTGTCAAAATAGAACACCCTTGTCCCACTAAACGCTTGTGCTTTCTTCTTTCAGTAGATTAATTTACATGTAATAATCAAAATGGCACCGTTCCCCGATGTTGGCCAGTCAGCAATCTATACAATGCTTTAGAAAACAGGGAGGAAAAATTAACAACCACTTTCAAACACCTTTGGGTGGGCAACTCAGGATTAGGCTCCTCGGGCAGTGATTTTCCTGTTGGTCTGGTTGAGACTGTGGTGTCTAGAACTAAATCCGGAAGTACACGGAGCTAACACCCTTTCTCTCCTGGCTCGTAGAAAGGTGTCTGAGCCATTGTCCCTTACAACCCTCCCCATTGTGTTCCTGGTGAGTACTCTCCCAAGCTGTTAGGAAATTTTCCAGCAAGGAAATATATTTCCTTACCAGGCAGCGAAGGAGCGTTTACAGACAGCTAATTGTCCTAATTCCCTTTTATGATTTAAGTGAAAGAACTCATCCTGTAGTGTCTACCAGTTGATCCTAGCTTTACCATCTCTAGAACCATGCAAAGGAAATCTCTTCCTTCTTCTAAATCAGGTGTTCTTAACCTGGGGTCCTTGAAGGTGGATGGGGGCAAAAATGCATCTTTATTTCCAGTGACATCAGACAGAAATTTAAAATTTATTTTGATTATAAATGTAGGCAGCTAAGCACAGTAGTATTAGCAGTACCTTTGACTTTGAGACCAATAGAAATCACATAGATTTTCATCAAATTTTAGCTGTTGCACATATCTTGAAATAGGTTTTTGTGCTCATCACTGTTTGAATTAAGGATAGTTACAGTTTTCTCAGATGTTATTTAATGTGTTAAAATGTCACAAAATGTTTGTTTTAAAAACATTTTGATGATTGCATTTCAACGAAATTGGTTTAATTTTTAATCCTATGTATTTTATGCTTTCAAAAACATTATTCTGATAGGCTTTGCAGCAATGGCCCTGGAGCAATTAGATGTCCATAGCCAAAAAACAAGAACCTCAACATAAACCTTATATAAAAATTAATTCAAAATGGGTGACAGACTTAAATGTAAAACCTAAAACTATAAAATATTTAGGAAAAAGAAGAAAATCTTCAGGACCTAAGGTTAGGTAAAGAATTTAGACTTGACACCAAAAGCATACTCTATAAAAGGAAAAATTGGTAAATTGAATCACTCACAATTAAAAAATTTTGCTCTATGAAAAACGTTAGGTTAAGACGATGAAAGACAACCAAGGCTGGGAGAAAATATTTGTAAACTTCATGTGTGACAAAGGACTTGTATCTAGAATATATAAAGAACTCTCAAAACAAATGATTCAATTAAAAATGGGCAAAATCCATGACAAGAAATTTCACCAAAGACTATATACAGATAGCCAATAAGCACTTAAGAATATGTCCAACATCGTTAGCCCTCAGAGAAATGCAAACGAAAACCACAGTGAGATACCACTACACACCTAGCGGAATGACCGAAAAACTAGTGATAACACCAAATGCTGGCCAGGATGGGGAGAAACTGGATTACTCATACACTGCTGGTGGGAATGTAAACTGTTCAGCTGCTCTGGAAAATAGTTCATCAATTTCTTATCAAACTAAACAAGCACTCACCATATACTCAGCAATTTTAAGCATTTGCCTTAGAGAAATGAAAACCTTTGTTTATATAAAATCTCTGTTCATATAAAGACTTGTGCACCAATGTTCATAGCAGCTTTATTTGCAATAGCCAAGCCTGAAAACAGCCCAGATGTCCTTCGAAAGGAGGATGGTTAAACAAACTATGGTACATCCACACCATGGAATACTACGTAGCAATAAAAAGGAGCAAACTGTTGATACACACAAGAACATGGATGGACCTAAGGGAATTATACTAAATGAAAAAAGCCACTTTTAAAAGGTCATACAACATACAATGGCATTTATACAACATTTTCAAAATAAAAATGATAGAAATGGAGAATGGATTAGTGACTTCCAAGGGCTAGGGATTTGGGGGGCGGGGCTATAAAGGAGTAGCACGAGAGAGCTTTGTGGTGATAAACAATTCTGCATCTTGATTGTGGTAGTCATTACCTGAAGACATATATTTGATAAAATTGCATAGAATTATGCCCATACATGCAACATGAATGAGCGCATCTATAACTAGTGAAATCGGAATAAACTCTGCAGATTGTAGCAATGTCAATATCCTGATTTTTGTATTGTAGATGCTAACATTGGGGGAGGTCACTTAAAGGGTATGCAGACTTCCCTGTACATATCTTTACAACCTCCTGTCTTCCTGTGGATCTAGAGTTATTTCAAAATAGACAGACTTTTAAAAAGTCAAAACTCAACAAAAGCATTATGCTTAGAATGGGCATTGTCAGATTACCAAGGTGGTCCATGGCACAAAAAATAAAGATTAATAATTCTTGCTATAGGGGCCAGCCCGGGGTTGGCAGTTCAGATCCCGGGTGCTCACATGGCACCACTTCACAAGCCATGCTGTGGTAGGCGTCCCACATATAAAGTAGAGGAAGATGGGCACGGATGTTAGCTAAGGGCAAGTCTTCCTCAGCAAAAAGAGAAGGATTGGCAGCAGATGTTAGCTCAGGACTAATCTTCCTCAAAAAAAAAATAAATAAATGAATTTAAAAAAAAAGAGTTCTTGCTATAAACCCCTATTATAAATGGACTCATTATAAGTCATGGTGGGAATCAAGGAGTTGAATAAGTTTTTTTGCTCAAAGCAAAATTATCCTCTTGCTAGCCACATACAGAAAAGCAAAGACAAGCTCATTCTTGAGCACTGGGTTGCCTACTGGGGCTTGAACCCCGAGGCTTGCCTGCCTCCTCCCTCTCTTCCTTTCTTCCTTCTTCCTTCTTTTCTTTCTTCCTTCATCCCTTTCTTCCTTCAAGGAAAAATCTCCCTATTTATTAGAAAGGTTTACGTATAATTTCTAGGTAAGAATAGCTCCAGAACCTTCTAATTCAAGTGCTCTCCTTTCAGAAGAAGCAGTTAACTCTAAGCAGGAAATGCTTCTGCTTGAAACGCAGCACGTGCGTTATTGCTCACAACACAATAGGTTTAGTCTATTACAAGATTTTTAAACATGCAGTGAGAAGTGTCTTCTATTAAAAAAAATTTAAAAGCAACCTCAGTGTTACTGTCTTAGTAAAATAGATTACTGATGCCAAGTTTCAACAGTTGGTGGCCAACATAGACTCCTAAATATAAGAGATCGATCTTAAAACTCTCTGTTTTGCAAGAAAAATATGAGATCAAAAACACTTTACCTGGACAAGAGTATTGGAGTCTTCAGTCTTTTGATTTCTGGAGGAAAATCACACCATCAGTTTTTACTGAATCTCCATGAGACAGAGGAAAGCAGGCAGATCTTTGCTTGATCCCTTTAGTATCTACTATTCCCTTTTTCTCCATAAAATTATTTTATTTTTCCATAAGATAACTTTCGATGTTTAAAAATTTGTTTCCAGGATAGAGAATATGCTTGATGAAATTCCACCACAGATGGACTTCTGGGGAAATAAGAAAATCTAGGAAAGAGTATCTTATATTGAAGAGCATTTACACTATAAAACCTAGAGCCCTACAGCAGAAGCTCAGCAAATCATTGCCCATCTGCCTCAGTTTCCTCATCTAGAAAATGAAGGGGGTGGACCAGATCTAAAGTTACTTCCATACTTAATTTTTCAGAATCCTGAAGTCTGTGACAGTTCAGAGCCCCCCATCCTGAAGCTATGCATCTTGGCTCTCTCAAAGCTTTGAGTTAAGATGACAGTGGAAGCTAATGTTTACCGTACATATGTCACATGCCAGACACTCTGTTAAGCACTTCACACATTTAATTTCCTTAATCCTCGAAGCATCCCAGTGAGGAAGGTCCTGTTATTTTCAATATCCTCATTTTACATATGGGGAACTCAAAGGTCAACAAACTCATCTAACATACTTTGTTACCACACAAAGTTGGAGTTCTCTTGTGCAATGCATATAAACAGCCAATTATTACAGCATCAGCTTTTGAGAAAATAAAGCTTTATTGCGAGATCAGTCTGCAAAGAGACAGGAGGCCTGAACTCTCAGATCTGTCTTCCCGATCCAGGGCTTAGGGCACAATTAATGGGATGAAGGGTAGGGCAGCCTGAAGTGTGGAGATAGATGATTGGAGGTGAGGAGAAGTCAGGTAATTGATGATCTGTGCAAGTGTAATCAATCTTTACAGCTCTTCATAGGCTGTATGTTCACAGAATGGTGGTGTTAGTATGATCTGAGTGTGGAATTTTCAGCTCCTTGACATCAAAAGGGTCACTTATCAGGCATTTGCACAGGTTCAGTCATTGGGCTGGTGGTCTCAACTGGCCTGAACTGGACAAGGGGTCCTTTCTCAGTTCCTGAAAAACCACTCTTAATTACTCTGTTGATAGGGAGGAGTTAGTTGAACTGGTCCTAGAGGACCCATAGTTACAAATATGGCTAATAAATGGTAGAGATGGAACTTGAACTGTCTAGCCGTGGAATCCAAGTTCTTAACCACCAAACCCTATTTGCCTATCAAGTTAATACAGACGTAGCTCGGTAGTGTCATGATAAAGCACCCGCTGTCCACTTACATTGCTGTAGGCACAGTGTTCCAAACATAAATTCCCACACGTTGTGAGGACATGATGCAGCTTCAACCAATCTAGTTCACAGTTAGATCAGCGGTAGCGCTTTAACATGGCCCAATGGCATTTTCCTTTTTGAGGTCATGCCTATTCTGCACAGCACGCATAAATTCCCTTAGGTGTTTAGGTTTGAATTGTTTTCTCATACAAAGTCAGAAATCTTGCCTAGCTCTGAATCCTTTAGACCAGGGATTGGCAAAGTCTTTCTGGAAAGGGCTTGACAGTAAATATTGAGGCTTTGCACGCCAACAAGTCTCTGTCACCACTACTCAACTCTGTTGTGGAAGCTCAGAAACTGGTCATCGTTTGCCAACCCCTTCTGAGATAAGATAACCTGGAGTTCTCTGTGATGGTTGCTTCGGATGAATCAAAGGTACAGTAGTTGAAAATAAATTTCCTTGTTTCTGCCTGATGAATTTTTTATAATTCTGGGTTTTAGTCATCTACCACAAGCAAATGATCTATTAATCAAAAAACCTTTCCATTTATATCAAAAGATAATTTCTAAAACTTGGGGGCAAAAATTCACAGGTGCAGTTGATGTGTCAGATGGAATCAGAAAAAAGACAAAGTGCTGTCTAATTTTGAGGGCATTGTTTTAACAATGATGTCTTTTATTTCCTCTGGGTATTTCAGAATATTAGTAAATATTCCAAATTTATCAAGGAGGCTCATGTTGTTCACTGATTATGCAAGGATTTTTTCCTTCTGCTTCTAAAAGAAATATACTTTTTTCTCCTAAGGATGGCTCATACACAAGGGTTTTGATTTATGTGGAAGTAACACTTGAGGGCACGTCTTAGTACTGTTAGTATTGTGTTATGTTGGTGCTACCGCACTTAATGGATTTTGAGTGTTATGTTTTATGTCCTCATTTAGCACTAATGTTGGATTATTGCTGATCTATGCACTCTAGTCCAAATTACTTCAAGGCAAGCCTCATTGTGTGAAAGAAAGCTTCAAAACTCTGTATGTGCCTACGGTGCTGAAAGCTTGTGCCCAATCACCATCAGTAGAGTCCTACAAAAGGACTCTGCCTGTCACCTAAGGGTTTTGTTCAGCCTGGGGTAGGGCTTGACTGGAGGTGGGGGTCAATCTAGACAAAGAGTTACGTATTTGGTATGCTGTAGAGCATTTGAAGACAATGTCTACATGCAGCTGTATTCAAGTTTTAGTTGGGTTCTGGCACATAGGGACAAAGGCATTTGTTTGAAGATAAGAGTGACATTCTTTTGGTCAACTAAGATGTGTTGTGATGAAAAATGAGAGAAAGCCAATAGTATGACTTAAGAGCAGTCTGATACGTTTGGCTTCTTGACTATGTATGCTTATGGTTTGTTTAAACTTTCCTTTGCATTTCTTTATTTTTATATAAAAACTCAAAATGGCTAACAGGATCATGAACGCTATTTGAATTATTCTGGAGTCTTGACAAAACATATGTATACAAACCCAGCAAGCTTTCTGGTTCTCTGGCTTTGAAAGGACAATGTGATACAGAGTGTCCTTATTATGAGTTAATTAAATGATAACACACCAAGACTATTTATTATGGATGTCAAATAAAGCCTAGTTAAAAAAAATTGTATGATAAATTTAGAAAATCTAGGCCTTGCTAGAGATGAAAATTAACTGGTTTTTAAATTAACCAGCAGAGGCCTATATCTAAAATTAAATTTCTATTATTTTTACTAGAGGAAATAAAATTCCGTGTGAGAGCTTTTTTAAAAGAACTCTTTAATTATAGGAGGTTAATATTTCAATAATGTTATCAAAAATACTACAGTAGTATATTCTCAGCAAGGAGACACTTTCACCCTAAGGAAAATAAAAATAACATGTCAGTTATCCAATCTAGATTGAGTGTTTTGTTGGTTTTAATTATTATAAGGTTGTGCTGTGTTCTGAATCAAACTATTTCTCTGAATCATCTCTGAAAGATAAGTATTATTTAGAAAGTATAAAACTTCAAGGTGCAAGCTTGTGAATGGAATCATGCAGTAAATCCCAGAGAATTAGAAATGCTAATGTTCTGCATTTCGAGCTCAACTCTTGCCACTTAATTTTTTCATAACCAACCTCCAGGTAATTATTTCCCATCTGCTCTTGGTTCAACACTGCTGGGTATTGTTCCAATATTTCCAGCCACAATCAAGGAATTTACATCAAAAGATAATTTCTCAAATATTGAGAAAAAAATTCACAGGTGCAGTTGATGTGCCAGATACAATCAGAAAGAGGCAAAGTGCTGTCTAATTTTGAGGGCATTGTTTTTAAAATGATGTTTTTTATGTCCTCTGATATTTCAGAATATTAGTAAATATTCCAAATTTATCAAGGAGGCTCATTTCTTTCACTGCTTGTGCTACGGCTTTTTTCTTCCGCTTCTCAAAGAAATATGTACTCTTTTCTCCTAAGGATGGCTCATATGCAAGTGTCTTGATTTACTTAGAAGTAACAATCAAGGCTCATATCTTAGTACCATTAGTATTGTGTGATGTTGGTACCACACTGCTTAACGGATGTTCATACTTACATTTTTGAGAGTATTTTCACCACCCAGAGAGTACTGATAGGTAATTAAATAAAATCAGGCCAGCCTGCCCCAAATCTGGGAGCAGATGCCATTCAATAGACCCCATTGGTTTGGGTATCCCAATAAAATGTTAATGAAAAATAAAAGTCAGATTTTTGTATCCCAGAAATTTCTTTAAAATTGTATTAGGAAATAAAATGTTGCGTGTCAATATACAAATGTTTTTCTGAATCATACTATAGTTATACTCAAATATGTTATACTCTTCAGGACAAAACCCGACAATTGCTTATAGTCCAAAATACAATTACTGGTCAAAATATTTTTTTCTATTATTGTAAATCTCCAAAAATAAATTTGCAAGTACTTTTATGTTTACTAGCATTTGTTTTGCAAAGAACTGCCATTTGAAGAAAAACTTAATACCAGTTTTATAGTTCATAAATATCCTCAACATTTCTTGATCTGCAAATATTCGTTTATCTGGCATATAGAATGTTCTTTGAATACATCATCCAGATATACTTACATATCCACCATATGTATATGATGTATACACCATACCCATATACATGGTGTGTTACTTCAACTGTAACATGTTGTGCATATGGAGCTATATATGTATATATGTGTATATTGAGTTACATTTGAAGTAACATTTCGTGTATATAGAGTTCTATATTTAAAGTTAATGCAATAAATAATAATATCAATAAGTATTGATCATCTTTTAAAATGTGGCCAATTAATAGTATTGGTATCTTTCTATTCAGGCAGACTGAAAAGTATTTGAAGACCTTAGAATAATTATGTGATATTTCTTGAGTACCTACGTACTGTATTATGAATATATGTTTAATTTCTTCTACAAATTCTTGATACCCATATTTCCAGTAATGTGACTTTCTTTCTAAAGAGAAGATGATTAAAGCTGGGAGTGTTACCATTGAGACTGAATTGATTATATGCAAGTTGATGCATAATGCAATAGCAGTTTTAAAAATAATAGTTTAGGCCTTTTCAATTTTAATTGAAAAGATATCCACAAAAAATTGCTTTATACTGTATGTTAATTCTCCTAGTGATTTTATCAGTATGATAGGTAACAGAAGAGCCGTACTCACCATGAGCAATGAAGACAACCAATTTCTTGACAAAGATGAGCAAAGATTACCCTCTTGAACCAACACAGTGCTGTTTTCTGTTAACTCTTTTCCCCTCCCCACTCCCGTCATCCATTCATTTGCATTAAATTACAGCCAACTTCTTAATTAATTTGTTATAAATATTTAAAAGCATGAGTTATGTACAGCATTCACATTTATTTCTCATACACCCTTAAAACATTCCCCCATCTTTCTCATCTCTTCTACATTAAAAAAAGTAACTCATTTCTGGTTCACTGGTCCAGAATCAGTATAGAAGAAAACAGAATCTATATCCTAAAGTTTAATTCAAGGTTTGTTAGATCATACAGATTCTGATGTCTCCTTCAGTGTTCTTCTAAAGAACAGACAAATTTGAAGCAATGCTCTCTGACAGGTCAAATCTGTTCAAGCCAACCAGCTATATCGATGTCCTGGTACAGCAAATTTCTCTCATGGCCTCTTTCTTCTAAGTCTCAGTAATAGCACTGTCACTTGGGTCCCTGCCACAGGAATTCTAAGAAAAAACTGCTTCTCGAGGAAGAGAGGGAAGGCCCTGTGAACAATGTAGGGTGAGAACAATGTAGGTATCCCATGTCAGCCACTTTCGGCTCCTTTGAAAGTGAAATCCAGAATACGAACCTGTGAGCCACAGCAAAGGACTAAATAAATATCAAGCCTGAGGCACCTTTGGGATAATTCTTGTACACCATCAAATAAGTAAATCAGTTAAGTTATATCCCCAATCTGATCAGGCGTAGAAGGTAGTTGTATTACATTTTCAAAGGATTATTAAAGTAATAGAAACAGCAAAGATCTAAAATGTATCAGTTTTATCTGGATAATATTTTTTTTCTCTTTTGGTGAATTACCTTTTGAAGAGTGTGAGAAAATTTTTTTTTTTTACATAGCAATTAACATCTCCTTCCAAAAGCTTTATTCATTAATTTCCAGTCAGACAGAGAAAAACAAATACCACATGATTTCACTTATAAGTAGAATCTAGAAAATAAAACAAACAAAACAAAACAAACCCAGACTCATAGATACAGAGAACAGAGTGCTGGTTGCCAGAAGGTAGAGGATGTTTGGGAGGGGGGAATGAGTGAAGGGAATCCAGAGGCACAAACTTCCAGTTATAAAATAAATAAGTTATGGGGATGTAATGTATAGCTTGGGGAATACAGTCAATAATACTGTATTAGCTTCATATGGTGACAGATGGTAACTAGATCAGTTCATAGTGTACACAAATGTCAAATCACTATGTTGTACCCAGGAAACTATTATAATGTTGTATGTCAGTTATATTTCAATAAAAAAGAGAACATTGCTTTCTGAGATATCTATCCCAATGACTGATCTTTTAGTTAACGCTGCATGTGGATAAAATGCTTCATCATGATTAATGAATTTTTCCATGTAATAATGCCTTTAAATTGAATAACTAACAGTATCCTATTGCCATTAACAGCCCTTACTGTCAGAATCGAACAGTACTAGTACATATCAAAACTATTCTAGGTGTTCTTAAGCTACATTCCATTATTGCCTTTCGGTTTTCTATTCTCATTTTATTGAATTGGTTAGTTGCTTTAAAATATTCCTTAAGGACCTGCTATACACCAGGCATTACTCTGATTTAACTGGTCTAGACATTGGTATTTTTAAAAACCTCTCCAGGTGATTGTAATGTGTAGCCCCAGTTGAAAATCAGGAGGCCTGAGTCTGAGGGAAGGGTATGAGAGCTTCACAGGGTATGTGACATTTGAGATAGACCCAAACAGACTGTACGAGTTTCCCGGGAGTGGAGGAATGGGGGCAACTATATGAGATGAGGAGGTTTGACAGGCAAGCAACCTTGGTAGGACTAGACCATCTGCTCTTGGGGAGGTGGGAAAGGAAGAACCAGAGGAGACAGGAAGGCGTGGTCAGCACCACACAGCAAAGAAGAGCCTGCAAAGCTATATTGGGGAGTTGAATTTTACTCAACTGGAATCACTATATCTTAACATATGTGAAGAACCACTATATCTTAACATTTTTAAGTAGTAAGTGTGGTACAAGCTGACCTTTGTTTAAGAAGGAAAACTCTGCAGCACGGAGGATGTGTTAGAGTGTGAGAACTTTGAAATTGGCAGGAGTTCACATCATTCAGGTGAGAGATAATTGCCCAAACTGACCTCCATTATGACTTGGATCATCACAACTTCTTGTACAGATTTAAAATGTTATCAATAGTGACTACAAATATCCTGCTGATTCTGTGCTCAGAAGATAAAAATAATATCCTTGATTCACAAGAATTATAACAATTAATTTCTTGATACTAAAGAAAGCAGAGAAGAATTATAACAAAACAAAGACAGCATTTAGTACCAAGTGTCCTTTTTAAAAAAAAATTCAGTGTTTTCTCAATAGCTTTGAATCAATAAACTAATCAATAGATGCGCCTGCTGTCAGAACCACTGAAGAAATGTTTTGCTTAGAGAAGACAAGATTTAGGACAAGAACATGTCTTCAAATATCTACAAAGGACTTTCGTTAGAAAACTCTATGACTTCTCAGAAGGCAGAATTAGACCAAAAGGGCACATCCCAAAAGGAAATATACTTTCATATAACTGAAATGATATCTCTTGCCAATACATTTTTTCATTACCTTTGTTTTTAATTCAGAGGATTAACTTGGTGAAAATGTTATGGTAGAGTTTCAAGCATCAAATAAGGCATTGGACTAGAGAATATTCAAAGTTAGTCCCAACTCATAGGTTAAATGGCAAATATTAGAATGCCTTTCGGTTCACATGGATAAATCTGGACACCCCCCCCCCCCACACAAAACAAAATCAGAAGACTTCTGCTTATCATATCAATAATCACATTAAATAAAAATGGTCTAAACACTCAAATTTAAAAGCAGAGATTCTCAGATTGGATAAAAAAGCACAACTCAACTGAGTACTGCCCACAAGAAACATACTTGAAATGTATACCCAGAAAAAGTAAAAAGATGGAAAAAAGATCTACAGTGCCAACTCTAACAAAAAGAAAGCTGAATGCCTACATTAATATCAGACAAAGTAGATTTCAGAACAAAGACTAATACCAGGGATAAAGAGTGCAATTTACAATGGTAAAGGGGTCAATTCATCAAGAGGATATAAAAATTGTAGTATTTATGCACCAAATAACAAAGCTTCAAAATACATGAATTAAAATTGAATTGATTGATTCAGAATTATAGTCAGATTTCAATATCTCACTCTCAATAACTGATGGAACAAGTTGACAGAAAATCAGTAAGGATATAGAGGATTTGAACAATACTATTGAACAACTTGATCAAATTGGCATTTACAGAACACTCTACCCTATAAAAGCAGAATACACATTCTTTTCAAATGTGCACAGAACATTCTAAAAGTATACCATATTCTTGGACATAAACTGAATCTCAGTAAATTTAAAAAGAGTTGGTGATATAAGGTATGTTCTCTGATGACAAAGGAATTAAATTATAAATCAATAACAGAAAGATCTGTGGAAAATCCTCAAATATTTAGAAATGAAATAACACTTCTAAATAAGCTATGAGTCAAAGAATTAATCAAAATGGAAATTAGAAAACATTTGAACTTAATGAAAATGAAAACACAGTATCTCAAAATGCATTGGCTGCTGTTAAAGCAGTGTGTAAGGCAAATTTTATTACACTAAATGTCTATATTAGAAAACAAGAATGATCTCCAATTAATGACTTCAGCTTCTTCCTTAAAAAAAAACACTAGAACAATAAGAGTAATGAAACAAAAAGTAAGTAGAAACAAGGAAATAATCAAATCAGTGTGGGAATCAATGAAACTGAAAATAATAAAACAAAAGAGAAAATCAGTGAAGGCATAGCCGTTTCTTTGAAAAGATCAATAAAATTGATCAACTTCTAACCAAATAGATCAGTGGAAAAAAAAGAAGGCACAAATTACCAATATTAAGAATGAGAAAAGTGACATCACTATAGTTCCTAAAGGTATTAAAAAGATAATGAGGGAATATTATTAACAACTTTATGCCAATAAATTCCTAACATAGATGAAGGTTACTCAACCTCAACAATAGTGACATTTTGAGCCAGATAATTCTTTGTTGTGAAGGCTGTCCTTTGGATCATAGATTATTTAGCAGCATCCCTGGTCTTTACCCGCTAGAGGTCAGTACCATATCCTGCCTCCCAGTTGTAACAATCAAAAATATCTCTAGACATTGCCAAATGCCCCACAGCTGGAGAGGGAGTAATATTGCCCTCTGTTGAGAATCACTGACTTAGATGAAACGGACAAATTTCTTGAAAGGTACACACTACTAAAGCTCACCTGAGAGGAAATAAATAACTTGAACAGCCCTATATCTATTGAAGAAATTAAACTTGTGATTAAAACATTCCCACAAAGAAAACTCCAGTCCCCACTTCACCAGTGAATTATCAAACAGTTAAGGAAGAAATTTCACTGATTCTACATAAACTCTTCCAGGAAATTGATGACTGGGAATTACTTCTCAACTCATTCTATGAGGCCAAAGTGACCCTGATACCAAAACTGAAGAGAATACAACAAAACTATAGACCGTTATTCTTCATGAACATAGAGGCAAAAATTCTAAACAAAAATTTAGCAAATGGATTCCAATAATATTGTGAAATGATAACACATCATGATCAATGGTGTTTATCTCTGGAATGCAAGGTTGGTTTAACAAGTCACAATTAATTGATGTAATTCAACATATTAGCAAACTAAAACAGAAAAACCATATGATCATCTCAATAGATGCAGAAAAAGCATTTGATAAAATATAAATTCTTGATTTTAAAAACTGGGATATCTAGAAATAGAACATCCTCAACTTGAAAAAAGGGTATCTACAAAATAACAACTAACAGTATACTTAGTGATAAAAAATTGAATGCTTTTCCTCTAAGATCAGGAACAAGACAAGGATGTCTGTTCTTATCACTTCTAGTCAACCTTTACTAAAGGTTCTAGCCAGTACAATACCGCTGGAGCAAACAAACAAAGAATTCAGATTGGAAAGGAAGAAGTAAAACTGTCTTTATTCACAAACGGGATAATCATCTATATAGAATATTTGATGGAATCTATAAAATAACGACCAGAAATACTAAATGAGGTTAGCAAGGTTACAAGATTAGAGATCAATATAAAATACTCTGTGTATGTATATATACTAGCAATGATAATTGAAAATTGAAATTATATAAAATATTACCTAAAGTTGCATAAAACATGAAATACTTAGGGATAAATCTAAAAAAAAGTTGTGCAAGACCTGTACACTGAAAACTTCAAAACATTGCTGCGAGAAAATAAAGACCTAAACAAGTAGGAAAATAAATGGTTCTCATGAATCAGACTCAATATTGTTAAAATACCAGTTCTCCCCAGATTTGTCTATACATTCAATGCAATATGACCTCTTTGGATAAACAGTCTGGCAGTTTGTTTAAAAAGTTAAAAATACATCTACCATATGATCCATCCATCCCACTTCAAGGTATTTATCTAAAAGAAATTGAAAGCTTATGCAAGAATTGTACATTGATGTTCATAGAAGTTTTATTTGTAATAACCAAAACCTGGAAACAGCCCAAATATCCACCAACAGATGAACAGGTAAACAAAATGCAGTATAGCTGTACAGTGGAATACTACTCAGTAATACAAAGGAATGAACTATTGATACCTGCAGTAATGTGGATGAGTTTTGAAATAATTATGGTGTGTGGAAGAAGCCTACAAGACACAGATGTGAACGTATTGTACAATTTCATTTATATGAAATTCTAGAAAATGCAAATTAAACTTGTGAAAGGAAATAAATCAGTAGTTACTGGGGCCTGGGTGTGATGTGGTAGTGGTGGATGGGAAGGGGCAGGAGGGAGAGATTACAAAGGGACGTGGTGAAACTTTTGAGGTGAAGAGTATGTTCCTTACCTTGATTGTGGCGATGGTTTCATATGGTAGTTTACTATACCGATATTTCCTAAATGAACTTGATCAATCTTGCCTGGTCAAGTTGCCATTGATCAATTAGCAACAATTTGTTGATAGATCAGATTAGAATTTGCAATTCAATCCCTTAGGTGCTAGTATAGCTCTCGGGCCTTATTCAAACATTTATTTCTGTTCCTATGCATCTTGTTAGGTTGCTATGTTTGAAACTTTTAGTAAGAATTATTTAATTTGAGTTTTATTCCTCTGTCCTCTTTGAGCAATTTGTGTTAGTTTAGGGGCACTGAAGACACCTAATCTTCCTCTGGTTGATTTATGAGGTCCTTAGATATTGTACACTGGTAAATGCTTCAAAAATAATTAAGCAAACTGGCTTTGGCAATTGGAGATAATCAATTCTCAAAAATGATAAATGCTTATAGTGTACAATTGATGATAAATGCTTGATTGGTGTCCTAGAGAGCAGTCACCCATCAGCAGAGGTCAACTGTCTACTGCTTCCTCACTGAACTCCCCCATCAGGCCTTGGAATTATATAAGCATAAGCGAGAACTCTACTCGTTCTGTCTTGTAAATTTTGGTTAGTTAAACCCACTAAAACCTTCTCACACTTAACAATGAAAGCAAGCACAGGTCTCTTCCTCTGTAGTTCATTTATACAACAAGTGCTTATTGAGTGTCTGCCAAGTGCTGGACATTGTTCTTCGAGAACAGAGCCATGATCCATGGAGTAAAAGGCCCTCTTGAAATTTACATTCTAGTAGAGGAAAGACAATAAACAACATAAGTAAAATATTTAGTATGTAGATATACCTAAAGAAGGGAGGAAAAGGCAGAGAAAGGGGATTGAAACTTTGGGCAGAGAGGTTATATTTTCTGCTGGGGACCAGGGAGTGCCTCACTGTGACGATGACTTGTGAGGAAAGACCTTTGTGTTTGTGGGAATTGTCCGGTAGCGTGGATGCTCATGACCTATGGAGATGGGCATTCCAACAAGAGTGTTTCCAAGTCCCCATGTGGGACCTCCCTCGTGCTCTAATCTGCCACCTGAGCTGAAGGCACAGGTGGGGGTCATGGATGGAAGGATCACATCACACCTGGTGTGCTCTCAGCTCTGAACACTGTCCCATTGGAAGTGAGAATTCAGCTGCCTTTTCTGTTTCCACCAGCTCTCTAAACCATAATGCACACATGGAACATGATTTACCACATTTCCTCTGGACACTCCTGTCATGGTAAAGGTTGAATTTTCTGTCTTGCTTTCTTTCCACATTGGTTTGAAGCATTTGGCCATGCCTATAATGAGGAAACAAAAAGAGAGGCAAAAAAAAATTTTTTAACATCAAGTTCCTTATGGAGAGATGATGGATGAAAGTTCTCTTGCATAGCTCTGTTAGATACTAATGCCTGTGGATTTGGAGAAGGCTGCTTGTAAGGAAAGATGACACAGAGATGATGAAAGCTTGTCGGCTTTCCTTCGTACTTTGACATGTGATTAAGCAACGCATTTGTGGCCGAAAGATAAAACAGTTAGCCAATTTTGCGATAAACTTTATAAATATTCATTTACTTTTGGGTTTCACTAATAGCTAGCCAATGACAGAACCAATGTTGATAATTAATGAATAACACAACACTCTTCAAAGCATTTTCTTCATTAGGGATGCGTCTAAATTCTGCTGTCTGTTTTCATGGTTTATTAGTTCTTGTTCTAGTTTTTTTTTTTTAGTCCTCTCATCAAAATGCTGAATATTTGTCTCTGGCATTCACTTTTTGCAGCTTAAGGTAATTACACAAGCATAAGTCAGAAAATAACTTGTGTCTGTCCATGTTTAAATACAGTGGACATTACTTATATCAGTCACTAAATGAAAAAATTAATTTCCTATAATTATGATACTTGCTTTATAATACTTAAACTTGGGTTTTAGTTTCCTGGAGAGCTGCCATCACAAGTATCACAAACTGCATGGCTTAAAACGACAGAAAGTTATTGTCTCACAGTCCTAGAGCCTAGAAGTCTGAAATCAAGATGTCAGCAGGGCCAGGCTCATTCTGAAGGTTCCAGGGGAGGATCCTTCCCTGTGCTCGCCTAGTTTCTGGTGGTTGGCGGAAATCCTTGGCATTCCTTGACTTGTAGACACATCAGTCTAATTTTTGCCTCTGCTGTCGCATGGCCTTCTCCCTGTGTGTCTCTTCTCTTTGGTTTCTCCTCTCCTTATGAGAACACCGGTGATACTGGAATTGGGCCCACTCTAATCTAGCATGACCTCAGCTTAACTTGATTATACCTGCAGAGACCCTATTTCCAAATAAAGTCACATTTATAGATATGGGGTTTACGATTTCAACATGTCTTTTTTGGGGAACAGCTCTAGCCATGACAACCAGTATCTTAATTATTGATTCTATTTAACATTAACTATTGATCCTATTGCAGATTTTTAAACAGGTCAAATATGTTAAGACACTCATTCAGAGATATTCATAGGGATTATTCTTTACTTTGAAATCCTCGGAATTTGAATGAAGTTTCTGGATCTTTGACTAGTAAAGGTTTCACTAATTACCAGCAATAGATTTAGAATCCATAATTCCTCAGGCTGGGTATGTCCCTATACATACTTGGGACCAACTGGAAAAGAAGTTAACCATTTAGATACTAGAAGCTTGGACCAGTGTCTTCTAATAGGAGCACAAACAGTAAGAGGACTTCAAGATTGCTTTCCTCAATAAAGCACACACTATGTGTTATTAGCTTGTTTTATCAAAACCTTAAATACGACTTTTTTTTTGGTAAGGATAGCTTCCATATGAATATCTAATTTCAAAATAGAAGATGAATTGTTTGAATAAATTGATTCATATTTTTCCTTCTAAATATGCAATAAAAATTGAGATAATAGTAATATATGGGTAAGTGTTGAACTGCTGAAAACATCTGTATGATGACCTAAAAGTTAAGATTTCTCTCTCCGCTGCAGGGTCAACAGTTAACAATAGTAAAGCAGAAATCGGATCACTGGCCTTTCCAGCTGACACTATTAACCAGGCCTTAATCTTTCTGTCATTTCAGCTCCAGTGGGAGCTAGTTGGGGGTGAACAGAGAAAGCCCCTTCTCCATTCTGCTGCTATGTTGTTTATTTCCAAAAGTTGCGTGGCTGGTCAGAGCCTCAGGTTTCCCATACGTCACGGCCCAGGACGTCTGCCCACACTTACGGCCTGGGCATCTGTCTAGAAAAGGCAAATTCATTTGCATCAGCTCTCACTTTCAACCCGACGCTCAGGGCTCATGAATACTTTTTATATTAGCAGACTTCCGAAAAACAGTCAATAGGAAATGTGGATTTTTGTAGGATTAAGAAAAATTTCTGCAGAAGTGATTAGGGTTTTATCCTGTGTTTTCAGCCTGACCTCCCTCCCTCAGGCCTACTTCCGTCCCCGGATCTTCCTTTTAGAACCCACCCTTGAAGCTCAAGGGAAAATATGCCAAAATAAATCTGCGGAAGTGTAATCTCTAAAGGGATGCCTTGTATGAACTTGGGGCAGCTATTCCTCCCTGGCTCTGTGACAGCAGCTGTTATTCAGTGACTCTGAGCTGAGAGCAGCCGCTGAGCATATAGCCTTGCACATAAATAGATACATTTCCACGCTTCGTGATGGAGATGACAGCTCAGAAAGGGAGAGGTCCAGTTTCGGGCCAGAAAGCATCCTCATGAAGAATTCTCTGGGGCCGTCCTTTGCCCTCCTGAGTTTTTACCTTCCTTTGTACAAAAATTGTGCAGAAAACTTCACTCAAAGCCACCATGCATGACTGACAAATGAGATAAGATGAGGAATTTCTTGTTTGTTGTTCCATTTAGCTCTTTTTAAAAAAATGTTATTATTTTTTGGCTGTCCAAATACTCTGGAGAATCAGGTAGACTGTTGGAAACTGTCTTTTGTTTCTGCTGCTCCCTTGAAAACGTGTTTCTAATACCTGTCAGATGTGTGGATGAAAACTTGTCGCATCGGGCCACTTCACTACTAAATCTTTAGACTTCCATATTGCCTGGGAATCCTCTTCTCTGACAACTTCTAGCTCTCTAGAATGTATCAGTTCTCTTGGCTAAGACTGGTTCTCTTTCTTATGTTTTATTTCTTCAGATTTCCAAAAATGTGTTCTTTCTACTAAGATGAAAGGAACTGTCATGATGTGAGAGGCTCCAACCACTCCTCTCTGACCTCTGAGATGAATTCTAGAATCGTCCAGAAGTTTCACTAGCACCCTGGGACCTGGGATGGATTTTGAAAAGCTCGATTTGAGGGAATAACATTTCCTCATTATTCAGAATTTATTTCCTGGTATCAAACAATATGAAAAATTTACCCTAAAATAAATGCAGCATTTTTATCTTATCAACTAGAACTCACATGTGGAAAGTACGTTAATATTAGACAATTACATGGTAACCAAAATTCATTACTCTCCTTTACTCACTCTTCTAGAGATAGCCTCTAGGAGATCTCAAATGTGGAATTGCATTTGGTGAAGTTGTCTGAGTTCGTATTTTTACATAAAGGTGGCATATGTTCTCTAGAAAGGAGCTTTCTGGAGGTGAGTTTTCAGTCTGATTTAAATTAAAACTACTGATATAGAAATTGTCCACTGTCCTGAAGGTGTTTTGACTATGAGTCTTAGCTTAGAAGATTATTTCTGAAAGCACAAGAGATGTGAGCTTAGGGGCCACAACAAGGGGTACAGATGAGGAAGCAGAGGTCACTGTGGGATCCAACATATTTTTAAATGATTTCCCTTTACAAAGTGGTCCTATTGACAAGGACTTGGAGGAAGAAATCATTCACTTAGAGGAGCAGTGTCACAGGTAAAGGGTTGTAATTTTAGAAGCAATATTTCTTGAAATATGAGGCAGTCAGTTCAGAGAGTGAGCATCTTCAGTGCTTTATCGCGTCCTCCAAGCTCGTGTTGGGACTTGAAGGCCCAAGTTTACATAGACCCTCAGGAATATTGTTTCAGAATGATTCACGTTGGCAAACGAGGACTGGCGGGGGCCAGGGCTGTCCCAAATGAAAACCCCCCTTTGGTATGTTATAACTATGCCTTGATTTATAAGACTGATAACTCTGCACCAACTCAAACTCATAACAGAAGCTGCAGAACACCTGGGCTAGCCATTTAAGGAGTCCATGATACTGCCCCAAGTTATGCTGTAAAGCTAAAAGATTTTGTTACCTACTGTAAAAGCCACCGAAGCGAAAACTTAAGTAGAAGGTTGTTTATCAGACAGCTGTAAAACGGAATTAAGGATTAAGCTGGGCAACTTCTTCCTCCCTCCTTTTTCCCTCTTTTGTCTCTTTTATGGCATTTTTTTTGTATGCAACATTTATAGGCAACATATATGTCATCATTCCAAATACAACCCAAGATCTTACCTTTGACTATTAACCTGTCACTGTACTGTCTCAGCCGCCAACCACACCCACCAGCTATTTGGTCTTTGTCACTGAAGCACTTGTGTTTGCAAGGTGGAAGAGGAGCTGCTTCCCTGTTTCTTTTCAGTGTTCCACTTTGATTTCTTTCTTCTTTTAAAGGCGATTACACAGAGACCCGCCACCCAAGAGCCTAAACATCATCTTCGCCTCCATGTCTTGGGTAGCTTGAATTCCTGTGCCCTGGGGAGCATCCCGCTTGTCTTTCACGCAGAGGGACTTGGATAAAAAGGTCAATTTCCCTGAGAAATCTTAAGAGAAAGCGTAGATCCCTAAGTGTCCTTGAAGTGGGTGTAATTAGCTTTAACAGCCTTTTTATATTTTCTGTTAAGAAGATTCTGAAAATAAAGAAAAGATTTGGTCAGGAAATAAATGCACTTGGTGAACCTACCATTGCCAAATGGTGCTCCATACAGAACACCCCAGAAAGGTGTTGAAAATGAGACGTCTTTTTCATGCGGTGTTTGTGGAATGTCACAGAATGCCGTGTTACCGTCAGAGACCCCAGGAATGAAAGGAGCAATACCAGGCCTCTTGTGAAACCTGTCAGATCAGAGACCTGGGAAGGAATCTTGTTGCAACAGAGGAATGCCTGATGTCCACGCTTACTTTATTTAATTAATTTATTTATTTTGGTGTGTGAAGGGAAGACTTTACATTGCAGTTTGTGTTATATAATTTTTATAAGATAAGCTCAAAGGGCCCTAGAGAGAAAGGTGGATATTTTATGAACCTTATCGCATTCCACGTTTAGTCATAATATTTGAAACGTCCTAATCACAGGGTACTGAGTGCTCTGTATCATTGCTTGCTCCCTATGGTTGATAACATATAGTAAACAGAACAAATATTTCCAAGTTAAAACATTCTGAGGCAAACAATTTAAAAATAGGTTTCTTTATTGCAGGAGTTCTTTGAGAATCTTTACTATGCTAATAGGTATTATAAATCTCCACTATGGGATTAAAATATATTACTTACCAAACTTATTTCACCAGGGGACCATTTTCTGTAGGGCATCTTTTGAGGCCAGCATTCCCTACATCACACTTTCTTCTTGCTTTAGAGGGAACTGAGGTTGAGACTCAACAGCAGGTATGTGGAGACTTATTTCCGTGGAGTATTGAGTGTCATCATACGTTACAGACACAGACCGTCCTTCGTGTGTCTGTATATGCATGCATATGTATATGTAGAGATGTGTGTGTGAAAGAGAGAGACAGAGAGAGATGCGGGCAGAGACAGAGAGAGCAGAGAGGAGAGAGAAAGAAGAAAGATTGATTGGCCCAGAATCAGGCCACCCAATTGTTTGAACCTAGGATTCATTTAACGTTTCTGCTGCATAGACACATTCGTGCATTTTTGCCTCCCTGTTACATTAAGTTTAGCTGCTTCATCATTGTAGGGCCTGACATTTCATAATTGTTGGGTGAATTAATAAATGCATGAATGAATACTTCAAAGGTTCTCTTTTTGTGTGTATGTTTTCCTGATATTTTCTGAAATGTTTCAAATCAGAGTTTGTCTTGGGGACTCCTAGATGCCATCTGAGGACAATTGTTATGAATATTTGCAAGGCTGAACCTTCAGTGTCTATTCTCAGGAGGTAGTCTAAGGCAAAAGAACAAGAAAACTGTCTTTCATTGTGTTTTGCCAAAACCTACTAAGTTTTGAGTACAAAACCAATTTTAAACAGATGAGTAAATATCTGATTGTCAATTCTGAGCAGTAAATGCATTTATGCCTATTGATAACCTATTAGTCTAATAAAAAACATTTTCCAAAGCACACTTGAACTGAAGGTGTGATATAATAATACATTTTAAAGCTGTTTTTCAATTGGGTTCTACATCTGATTTTTCATTAAATACTTAATAAAACTTTTATGCCTTTAATAGCTATTAAATTAAAAGAATCAGGTTTTTACTCATATAATGTATGGTTTTTAACAGTTATTCTATTTACTTTATGGAAGGTTTTTTTCAATTGAGGTCACATTGGTTGATAATATCATATAAATTTCAGGTGGACATCATTATATTTCGACTTCTGTGTAGACCGCATCGTGTTCACCTCCGAAAATCTAGTTTCCATCCATCACCATATACATGTGCCTTTTACCCTTTTCACCCTCCCTCCCACTCCCTTCCGCTCTGGTAACCACAGAGCTGTTCTCCATATCTACTTGTTTGTTTGTTTATCTTCCACATGTAACATTTGTTTTTTAAACTATCATTGTATCTTAGTGAGATGTGATTTTTTTTCTCTAACCAACCACTTCCAAGAATGCAGGAATACAACAGTATGTATATACCTACAGCCAGACCTATACACGGCCACATTTGTCTTCTGTTGATCAATTTACAACTTGTTCTGCTTCTCAGCAGAAATCTTAGTGAGTAGATTAGAGCTAGTTTCTTGAATTTCTGTTTCTGAGGAGTCTGAAGCTTAATTACACGGGAAGGACACATTTTGTCTGCTTTACACGAACAACACATCCAGTTAGGATGAGAAGCTATCACTCTCCAGACTGGCAAAAGCTAAGATGACTGGAACATGCTTCCAATGTAATGGGAGTAGAACAGCAAGATACAGGACTCTATGAGCAGAGATTCCATTACATAATGGATGCATAGAAAAAAGTGAAAGCATACCAAAATGCTAATAAGATTATCATTGGTTGATGGGTCCATGGACAATTTGTATTATTATTTTTCTTTATACTTTTCCTTAGATTCCAAATTTCTACAATAATCTATTGTTACTCTGAAAACAAATATTATGAAAAAATACTCAACTCTCTCCTTTCCCTGCTCAATTTCACTATCCTTTTTCCACAATCTGGCAAAAAAGTCAGTAAGCCCATTATATGCAACTAGAGGTACTTTTGTACATCTGCACACGGTAGACTCTGGCTAAAATCATTTTAAAGAACCAAATAGTCTGTAGATACAAAAGAAGAAAGAGGGAGCTGCAAAGTAGCATTCCATCAATTTGACCCTATTGAGCTTATTTCCTATAAAAGCTTATGACTTAAATTTTTAAATATATGGTTCAATCAGGACTGTAAAGAAGAAAAGGAATTTTTTTCCAGTGTGAGAAAGTCTATGTAGAAAAGAAAATCATACAAAAAGAATGCTAAACAACAATGATTTTATAAATGCTAAGATCCAAGCTGGAAAAACTTTCTGAATATTTCTCTCTCTGTTCAGTGAAGAGTATACTATAATTTATGAACAAACTGCTGTTGGACTTATGACAGTAAAGCAGTTTGCCAAATATTTCTTTCATATATATGTATATATATGTGCGTGTGTTTATATATATCCCACCCCATGCTAATGTTATGTATCTAATCAGATCTTGTTTACTTTCTCACAATTGTAGCCAATTAACCATACTTTAATGTACCTAGTTAAAAAATGTTTTTCCTTAACTCTGATGATGTTTTTATATTTTATGCTCTAAAATAGGGCAGCCAGTGAACATACATATATATGTATGTATGTGTATGTATATATATGTGCATATATACATGTATATATGGAGAGAGAGAGAGACTTCTTCAGATTTATTGAAAAATCTGTGCATCTGAGGTGGGAAGATTTTTTTTAATGCTTTAGAAATAATATGTATAATGCCTTTTAAAGAAGTTCATGATAACGGCAGTTCATTTGATGGGCGGGAATGATTTCCATTTTTCAAAAGGAAGGATATTAAGCTTTCGCCTTATTGACCCTGCCTCTCCCCCTCTCAGCTTTATTTCATGAGATGCAACCAGCAGAGGCCAAGGGACCCCTTTCCACTGCCAGTCAAATGTGTGGCACACCATCGATTTTTCTTAGACAGTGTCACGGAGATCACAGCTGTAGCAGGCCCATTAGATTCCTCATGCCAGAGCAGGACTGGTCCATCTAGTTGGCTTTTCAGTTTGGGTTTAAATGATCTCAGTACTGTACTTCCATTGGATCCCCTGAGATCCCTCCAGCTTTGGTAGGGCAGTGTCCATCATTCAGCCCACGATATTGTCGACTGAATATTTGGCGTCTCTCATATTTTGAAAAATAATCAGGGTGATCTCATCTTAAAAGCACAAGTTTAGAATAAGAATGAAAAAAGATTCCTCATTATTGCCAAGATACTCAATATGACAAATTTACTTATCTTTGTCTTTAGTGCAAATTTGTTATGTCAGGTGTAGTGAGGGGGTTAGAGGGAGTGTGAATTACATATTTTGTACAAGATGTTGACTAAAGCTAGAAATGATTAGAAGACTTATTTTGGAACAGATTGATTTTTGCTTACAACTATTCAAAGCTGAGAGAATATTGGGCAGATGAATGTAAATATGCAGAGAAAATTCCTTCTACCGAAGTGTGCTGGTGAGTTCTTTCAGATGGCTTCTTGGGTTATATAAATTTAGTTTGAGGTCATTATATGGATAATTTGTTACTAAGTAAAGTAGTTTGTCAGGTTACGAGACATTAATCTTCCAATAGGTCTTTAATTAGGACAGATGCACTAAATAAATCATAGCAAGACTTGGCCTGGAAACATTTATAATACTCAATTATACCATTTTACAGGCAATGGCAAATTGTTTTTGTGTAGTCTGGAAATTGTGGGACTTAATTAATTACCTTCAATGTTTTAGACATCTGCTCTGCACTCTTTAAATGCATTAAATTGGCAACTCATGAAATGGCTAAAAATAGAGTTCAAATTCCCCAGATGGTAAAGGGTGAGGATCATATGATAAAAAAAAAAAAGCCACTCTCTGATGTACAGGAAATATGAAACCAAGTTACACATCCAGCAACATTTGCCTTAGAAGACTCTCAAGTGTATGACAATTATTTTTAACAGAATGAGAAATTTACATGATTCTCAAAAGCATTTAACTTGCTGCTGAATACACTTCTTCCTGGTTTCCTAAGATAGGCTGCAGTAAACAAATCGAGAAGGCAGGCAGAGTACTGATAGAAAACGCGTATCAGTCTCTGTCATGTAAACACCTCAGAGTGAAATTTATTTCTGCACAAACAAATAACTTTGCCCCTCTAAGTTGTATCAAAGACGTGACAAAAAATAAGGACTCCGGAAGTATTTGCAGAGGCATTTTCATGTCATAGATCTGAAAATGATGGAAAGGGGAATTAAGAACTTATCCCATTTGTAATTAGATCACAGAAAACAGATGGTGATGGCTTTGCACTGAGCAGGAGGATGTGACCATTTAAGTAAACAAAGGAAAATGGAATGCTCACTTCATTTTTCATCCTAGAAATTTCTCCAAGAAAAATCTATTTGATCCTCTGCTTAAGAATGATATCTGAGTCAATTACAAAGGAAAAATAAGCACTTTCTGAAAGCTCTAAATGGGGGACGAATTTGCAGATAAAAGGGTCCCCTCTTATGTTGATAGTCAGACCCAGCACAGAGCAGCCTCTGGCCCTTGGAGCCCAGATTCCTGCAGCTTTCTAGCAGGACATTCCTCCCAAGGCTGTGCAGTTCCTCCAGGGCTGTTGGGAGATGTTTTGTTCATACGGATACAGACCCAGGTTGTGCTCCCAACAGCAGTCATGCTGGGTCAACACATGCCCTTAGGTTGGAAGCAGAAGTGCTTCCCGCTTGAGTAGCCCCTGAACAGATGAAGAAAGTGGAGTTGATTACCAACATACTCAATGAGTGGACAGAGCTTTGTCACCAAATCACTCAGAGAGAATCTAGATGAACACTATCCAGAAGAAATGCAATGCAAGCCACACATGTAATTTAAAATTTTTAGGAGCCACATTTTAAAAAGCAAAAAGAAAGATACAATTGGCTTCAATAATATATATTTAATGCAATATAGCCAAATTATTATTATTTCTACGTGTAATCAATATAGGGACTCTGAATATGAGATTTTACATTTTTTATACTAAGTGTTCAAAATCCAGTGTGTATTTTGCACTTACAAGACATCTCAACTCAGACGAGCCATCTTTCAAGTGCTCAATGGCTCATTGGGGCTGGTAACTACCATACTAGACAGTGCAGCCTGACAGAATGAGCAAAGATAATGAACTACAGTCCCAGCCATGGTGGGGATAGCGAGGTAACACATACAAAACCCCCAGGGTATGTGGTGATTACAGTGCCAGAAAGAAACAAGCTAGGTGCTCATTGCAAACGCCAGAAGAATCCTTCTCACCTGGCAAGCACCAGCTTAGTATTGGGGGGGGGGGGGGGCGGGGCGGGGAGTCCTCTTATTTTTTTTTACCCCCCACACAGAAAGTTGTTCTTTTCTGGGTTGTAGAAGTACTTCATTTGCCTTGCCTCTTCTTTGGCATTTATAATTTTTTATTTTCGCTATTAATATGGTTTCATGATTTTTTTTTTTTACAAGATTCCCTACAGCCAACTCTAAGGTTCTCGAGGACAGAGTCAGTGCCTTATTCATGTCGATTTCCTAACACACAAGGCGCATTCCATAAATATTTGTTAACTGGAATGCAAGAGTGCAATCTGCAATTCAGATGAGGAAAAACCAGCAAAGTGCACAGATGGTGACAGAGCGGAAGTGAGACGTGAGGGAGAACAAAAGAAAGGGGGAAGTGAGGGGAAGAGAAAGAGGGGAGCAGGAAGAGGGGGCCGTGCTGGGCGTGTAGAATAGGAGGGAGGGGGAGAGGGTAAAGGCATCTCTGAAGGCAGGAGCCCATCCAGCATTACAGTCTTCGCCATAGTTTCTCCACTGGGTCATCCTGCTTTCAAGGACAAAGTCTACCTTTGTAAAACAGGAACCATATGGTTTGGGAATGGAGGTGGCAGTGGAAATATTTGCATATATGATGCCTTGCCAGCCATGGTGGAGTTTGTAAAGGAAACGTTTGACTCTGTTGTTCTGGTATAATCACTTGCTTTACTACAAAAACAACCAATGAGACATCGTACATCCTCTGGAGTGTTTTCCCAGACCAAGTTACCACTAATACAAACCTAATCTAAACAGCTTTGACTATGTTAAACTAAGATAATTTAGTTAGAATTCCATTTCTTGACAGAATCAGTAGGATTTTTTTACTTTAACTGGGGGGAAAGCACATAAAAATAAACTAGGATTTTGGAGTTACAATGACTTTAAAAGTACAGTCATGCGCCTCATAATGACATGTCAATCAGTGCCAACCGCATGTATGATGGTAGTCCCATAAAGCTAGTGCCATAGACCCTCGGTGTGTGGGAGGCTCTACCATCTAGGTTTGTGTAAGGGCACTCTGTGATGTTCGCACAACGACAGAATCGCCTAATGATGCATTTCTCAGAACGTATCTCTGTCGTTAAGTGACACAAGTTGGTAGTATTCTTTTTCGGAATTAGTCATCTCAAAAGGAATACATTTAGGCTTAAGAATGCAACTGTAAAAACTATACAATTCACCACTGTAGCTTTGACATTATTAGACTGCTGTTTAAGGCTAATTGTCCCACTGAAATAAAAAATAGGACAACACGAATCTCTAGAAGGCAACCTTGTTTTAAAGATTAGCCAGTAGCACCTCAAAATAAAAGAAATGGAGAAGGAGCGACACAAAGGTGAAAAAAGTTAGGAATTTTTATTTCTCCTTCCATTCAATTGATCAGAAAAGCAAAATTAACAGCATCATAACAATTCGTTCCTTGGGCACGAAGAATGGCTTATTGCTCGCCCACAGTGCTGGTACCCTGAGCCCCTCTCCTTCCCCGTGGACAATCAGTGGACACTGGTGTTCATAAATTAATTTATTCTAAAGGAAAATTTTTACTCCTGAGCTTTTCTGTAGGGATGGTTTTTGCTGAATATTGTCCCCTCTTTGTCCTATTAGAGAGACACAGGGAGGCAGCAATATTGAGAAAAAGATACACATTATCACATCATTCAAAAAATCTCTCAACTTGTTCCAGGTTTCCCTTAGACTTTCTTCTCTCATAATTCCTCTCAAGCTCCAAATCTTATTTTCCAGATGCCAACCAGTTGTTTCTAATGCAGTGAATTAAATCTGTAACCGTTTTTCCTCAAAGTAATTAGAGAAAGGGAAATTTAGCCCTCAGAAAAATAAAAAATATAAGTAAAGTTATTTTAACTCTGACATCAAATGCCTCTAATTAAGAAAAGAAGGGGAAAGTAGTCTTACCTACTGAAAGAATCCTCAGCTGTTTTCCAGTATGTACGACTTTATTTCTGGTTAACGGTCGTTGCCAATGCTTCTTGGGATCACCTTATGTGCCGGGCGCTACGGTCCGTGCTTTACCTGAATTAACTAATTTGATCCTCATGGCATCCCAATAAGGGAGGGTTATCAGCCTCATTTTACAAATGAGGAAACACATAGAGGGTTGGGTTACCGACTCAAGGTCACGCTGCTGGGAAGAGGCAGCAGCTGGCTCTGAAGCCATGGCAGGACCACGCCACTCTGCTGCTTTTCCCCAGTGGGGTATGGAATGAGGATTCCTGGGGACTACCTTGGTGCTCATGGACTTGCCTACGTCATGGTCCCTGATGGGCGAGGCATAAAGAAAATCCCTTTCTGGTGGCGTACACTCAACCAGCTGGTACTGTGTGCAGGCCACAGTCATGAGGGCTAAATGATGAGAACAAATGGACGGGGCAGTGCAATCTGATGCCATACTGAAAAGAACTCACTCAAAATTCACATTCCGCTCCCTCAGTAAGTCCCATAGCTCCTTGAAGACAGGGAACGTGTCCCATTTTTTTCTTTTCCTTTGTGTTTTTCTGTGATCACCTTGAGGGCTAGACATAGCGCCTGGGACAAGTGAATGACCAACAAGCGTGTGACTAACTGAACTGATCCATACCTTAGTAGCGTTGTCTTTAATAATTGTACCCTTAAATATTATTAAAAATCAGCTACATATTGAAAGCATAAATGAATGAATAAGCACTTACGTGGTATCTATTTTCACTTACTATTTTGTTAGTTGGCTTTTCAATAGTCTATGATTTTTTTTTTAAAAATGCTGTTATTAATTGTAATATGAGTTTCATACAAAGAAGATAAAGAATAACCCAAGACATACAAATAAAATTCTTTAAATTATCCATATGAGGTAGGAAGGTTTTCTGTGTATATATTATACTAATACTGATAGTATTTATTAGTTATTATAATGGATAATCCATTAAAAGTATAAATTTTTCTATTAAATGGTTCTAATTTTATAACTAGAGAAATTTTAAAGTATCTGAGTTAAAATGACTACCTACTTAATTTGGCTTTCTTTCCCTGTAATTACAAACTCAATACTTTCTTCTATCAGATTTATCTTTACTTCTTCATTAATTGAACTAGCTGCAACTGTTTCCATGCAGAGTCTTTTAATGTCTTATACACCTTCTGGAAAGTTAGGAAGTATTTACGATGCATTACCGATGCTATTTCAAAACCCCCAAATTAGTAGTAGGCTTACATATAAGAAAGACAGGATCATCAGTGAATTGCTTTATATTACGTCATCAAAAGTTACTGCATTTTTAAAAAATGTACCGCATATACAGTGGAGATCTATCTGTGCTCCTGTATGCTATTAGTGAACAAGATTTTATGTTTATTTAACTGCTCAAAAAGCTTTGGACAGGGGCCAGCCCAGTAGCTAATGGTTGAATTTGCACACTCCACTTCGGTGGCTCAGGGTTTATTGGTTCAATCCCAGGCAGAAACCTACACACTGCTCCTCAGGCCATGCTGTGGTGACGTCCCACGTACAAAATAGAAGATGGGCACAGATGTCACCTCAGGGCCAGTCTTCCTCAGAAAAAAAAAAAAAAAAACTTTGGAGGATGCTAAGCAAGAATAGAAGCCTTTTTCCTAGGATGGGAAAAATGGCCTTCTGTTTTCCTTTACTAACCATAATCATGGCTCCATAGTTTAGTCATTACCAAATTTTACATAGCTGACTCTTAAGGTCTTTACCCATTTTATATTAGACCTTAGATTGCTTCATCCTGTTATTGATCTCAAACGTCTAGCTCTCATGGGTAAGAGAAGAACACGCCCATGTGTTGCATCAGATAATTCCTATTATTGAAAAGCTGTGTTCAATCTAAAATGACCTTTTCTTGTATTTATTGTCAGGCTAGCTTTACAGCCCACATTAAATGGGAGCTTTTGTGCAGGGACTGAAAAGCATGTCGTGTGGGAATGGCACTCAGTGTTCGCGCAGGACAGCCCGCTCCCCGGACAGCTGGCGGCGGGATCCGGCGCTCGGCCGGCTATTCATCCCTGCTTGCTGTTAAGTCAGCAGCTGAGGAAAGGCCTTATGTCTTAATTTGGACCGTAAAGAAAGATGCACAAGTGATTACGCTAAGAAAGTTCATCTGGGCCGAGGGGCTCTGTGCTTTAATCAGAACTCACGGCGTTAGTACTTGAGAAGATGCTGAACAAGAATTTGTCGGGGGCGGGGAGGGTGGGGGTTGGGGGGGTCAGTATGAGCATTTGGACTTTTCCCAAAAACAAATTTGATAATACTCAGCATTTGGTTTTACTTTGATTTCAGTGATCTTTTATGATGGTACATGTTTGTAATGACAGATTCATATTGTCTGTGGGATTTGGGCAAGACTTTGAAAAAGGGCTGATTATTATGTGAAGCCATGTTGAGAGTTTTCTGGAAGGCCTATGTCACTTTACTCTGAGAAAATGCCCAAATGGTAAGCGATGAACTCTCTTAATTATCCTATTTCCTCCATGTTACTCTTTTTTTAACCACATATTGTTCATTTGCTTACCTTTTCAAGTTTGTCTTTGCATTTAGAAGTCGAATTTTAAAATCTCTTTATTTAAGATAATTATAATAAATAATTTAAAAATTCTTCTGTGGTTAGAAAAATGAACTTCTCAAATGTAACCACTAATTTCATGCTCGTCAGGTTTATGCTGGGTTAAGACATGCACTATTTTTTTTTTTTCAAAACCAAACAACGTCATTTGAGAAGTATGAACTATGTGATGAGAATGCCAGGTTTTCCTGAGCCCAGCAGAATTCTAGTTACTAAAAATAGACAATGACGGGCACCAATCAAAGCAGTGCTCTAGAAGTGGTCCCTTAACTCTTTTACTGTCTATGAGTGAGGGCCTTTCCCCCCCCAAGCGTCTGTCATGTATATCCAGGTTCAGCCTTCCTACAGGTGTTAAGCAGCTATATCAGATTTTTTCCTTTGTACTTTCTCAGCCTTCTCCTCTTCCAATCTCTTGTCATCTGAGTCTCCTAAACCCTAGAACCCTACAAGAAGGAAACAACCACCTTTATCGGTGTTCGATTTGCACAGTCACAGAAGGCCCCACAGTCAGAAGGGCCCCACACTTGGTTGAATGCTCTGCAGTCGCCATCTTGAAATTGTTAGTAATTTTTGAACAAAGGTTCCTGCCTTTTCATTTTGCACCAAGCCCCACGACTTACGCCAGTCCTGGGGGAAGAATAGGAGGACCTGAGGAGGCCCTGAGTCTTCAGAGTCTCTCACTCCATCGTTGTGAGTTTCATTTTGGGGAAGCCTGTCACTAGCCTCTAGTGCACTGTTTCCAGAAACGTATCAGGGAATGTTTACAGAGAAGTACTTCCTAAAAATTGTAGGTTCCTCAGCCCAGACAAATGATCTTGAGGGATGGGGCCCAGGAATCTGCATTTTAATAGACTTCCTGTGATTCTCAGTTCAGCAAGTGCTGACAATCTCTGGTGAATCACGTCCCTCATTCAACACACATCCTTCTGTTACTACATATTGACTGATTCGAGATGAAAGGAGGGGAAACAAAAGAAAATAAATTCTATTACCTTCAGTTCACTGTATGACGCATTGTCAGAGCACAAAAATATTGGTTTTTACTAAAGAAAAAACTCTCTCTGATTTGCGGGAGGATGGAGATGTCTTTATTTGGGGCCAGGCTACTTTAAACCACTTTTTGGGGAGTTTTTATTTTCGTTTATTTCTGCTACCACTGGTAGAAAATAGAATGTTTGGAGTAAGCAACTATGAGTGATCAAGCAGCTGTTTCAACCAAACATTGCCTCTGTCAGTGACTTTGCAAAGATCAATTGCAGTGATAAGCATCATTGTATTACAGTCAGCTGACCTGGCCATCCGTCATTGTTTGGAATAGAGCTTTGGCAGACACTGGAGTTTAGTGGTTAAGAGTCTGCATTTTGGAGGCAGACAGGCTCCAGCTGAATCCAGACCCATCACTTAATATTGGGACCTTGGGCAATTGTTTTAATTTTTTTGTCCAAGCCTTAGTTGTTCTAGTCATTCCTAGTTGCTCTGGTATCCCAATAAGGGTATTAATAGATTCTGGTATAGAGTTATTATGAGGATTAAAGAAGGTAATCCAAGTAGAATCCTAGTACACAGTGCCTGGCACAAAGTATGAGCTTATGAATACTATTTTTTTGAACTGTCAAGAAAAACTTCAAAATTAAGACCCATCAAAACTTAAGAACTGAAGCCAAACTGAAATTCTGTAATCAAATAAATTACAGGTGTAAAGATGGTCCTTGTATATTTTGCCATAATTGTGTATATGTTAAACTTATTAGTTCAACCTTACAACGGAGACACCAACTTCAAATTAGCAAGCACAGAAGCATGGAGGTACAAGAGGTTATATGTAAGAAAGACAGAAATCCAGTGTCAGAATGGATTTGGCACATTTGTTTTAACAAGTGTCATGATTAATTTTAGGTACCAGCTTGGCTTGGCTATGATGCCCAGTTGTTTGGTTAAATACCAATCTATGTGTTGCTGTGAAGGAATTTTTAGATGTGATTAACATTTCAATCAGTAGAGTTTAAGGAAGGCAGATTACCCTCCACACTGTGGGTGGGCCTCATCTAATCAGTTGAAGGCCTTAAGAGAAAAGACTGAAGTTCCCTGAGAAGGAAAGAAGTCTGCCTACTACAGTCTGCCTTTGGACTCAAGACTGCAAAATTAGCTCTTCTCTAGTTTCCTGCCTGCCAGCCTGCCCTGCAGATTCCAGAATTGCCAGCCCCTACAATAGTACGAGCCAATTCCTTAAAATAAATCAATTTCTCTCTCTCTCTCTCATAGCTATCTCTCTCGTATGATGTATATCACCCAGTATCAGTGAGACACAAATATCCAGCTGAGCATTTGGCTCACAAAAATACTTTGGAATGGAATTATTTTAAGGAAGGGCTTGGGTATTGACTCTTTGCTGTGATATCAGATGAAGCCACTTTCCTGTAATGGAAATTAAAGAATTTGCAGATCCACAAAGAAAATGTTTGAAATTGGGACTCTCACCACGCACCGTGTAGTGCTTACCCCATCCACATTGCTCTGTTCTCCGTGCTTGCTGAAGAACCTGCGAATTTCACAGCCACTTCTGGGCAAGCAATATTGGTACAGAATTTTGCCTTTCTGTGAAGTGGCTCAGCTAGGGTAATTATTTATCTGCACAGGCTGATGCCTCGAGCTTAGTGCCTTTGGATTCCTGCGAGGCCAGGGATGGGCGTGATTGACAGATAGCTGAAACTCTGTCACCTGGGTAAAACCCTGCTAGTAATGAAGCGTTCATGCTCAGGCCTCACCTTTCGGGACCTGCCAGGCTGCATTTGCTGGCAGCAACTCTGAAAGCTTTCCATGGGAAAATGGTGTTTCAAAGGTGCCAATTACAGCACATATGTATTTCACCTTGAGAATTTCAATTGGCAAAGATAATATCATGGGCTGCCCTTAGAGTTTTGATGGGAGGTTCATTTGTACTAAGAGAGCTGATCGAAATGCGGTTATTAACAGAGGCTTTGGAAAACAGAGCACGAAAAGCAATAGGGGATTGTTTTTTTAAAAGCATACCCTAAAGGACCATTTACCAGCTAGCTCTCAGCTAATGTTTGAAGAATAATGGTGTGCAAATAAGCATGTTCTCCTAGAAACCAACTGGATTTGACTCCCCAATGAAACGTTGTATGTAAATATGAATTAGCTTGCTGTCACCATGGTGTTGGACATCTAGAGGTGATTTCTTTCCTCTTGCACGGCACAGGAAGTAATGGGAAAGAAAACGGAATTTTCTCTCGTCCCAGGTTTACCCAGCCACCTTTTTATCACCTTCTTCCTCCTGCTTCTTCCTAGGGCAGCTCTTAGCAAAATTATGAAGTGGGGAACCCACATGGGTAATAAAATGAATGCCTGTAGAATGTCAACTATGGGCCAAGGGTTTTACATGAGTCGTCTTATGTAATCTCTACAAAAATCCTGTGAAATACGGATTGAAGAAGAAGAGTTTTTATTTCTATCTTCTCTGGAAGGAAATGAGATTCTCAGATGTCAAGTAACTAGTCCAAGGTTGTCTAGGTAGGTAAAGGTCCAACACGTTTGTCTATTTCCATTTTTTCACATGTAGCTTTTCTTCTGCAAGTACTAGTCACTGTGTGTCTCTCTCACTGTCTGTGTCACTTTCTGTTTTTCACTCTGTCTTTCTATCTCTCTGTCTTTCTTTCTGTCTCTCTCTTTCTATGTCTCTTCCTCTAGCTCTTTCTCTCTATCTTTCTCTCTGTCTCTGACTTTCTCTCTCTCTCTCTGTGTCTGTCTCTGTCTCTCTCGCATGCACACACACGCACACAAACACACTCTGGCCCCCTCTATATTTGCACACTTCTATTGTCCTGGGTGAAAACATCTGATAAACACATCCACACTCAATTGGTAGAGACTTAATATACTGTGCCTTCCCTGAGCATTTTAATATCAAAGGTCAGAAAGAGGATGAAGCTTAGTGGAAAGAATTGCTTTGTAAAAGGATTTTCACAACCTCTAAAGAATGTGGCTTTGGGCTGGAAGCTTTCTCCGGACGCCTCAGATAATCCCACTTAGGAACCTGCTACCTCTGGCTGGGCCCTGCCTGGAATAACCTGCAGCTTCTCCCCCAGCTGCTGCCCCCTTAGCATCTCTTCATTGCCGCGCAGACTTGACACCTATGTACTTTCCGCCGTCCCACCAGTTAAACAGGCACTTCTTTAAAGGCAATTCTAGTGTAGGAATCAAAATGTTGGTCAGATTCTTTGTATAATTGTACTAGATTTCTGGAGAAATGTTTCTGATTTTAAAATAACCCTTAACTTCACACACCTCATTGTCGCAGGCTTATTCCTTTTGCAAGGGTGATAATCTGCAGGCCTGAATGCCCTGGACGTGGGCTAGATTTATGCTCCCTTTTAAACTTCTCCTTGAACAGTTTGACACAGGTTTTAGATGAACCAAGACAGACATCCACCTGCCATGGCAAATACGATGATAAACACCCTTTTCCATATGGATGACCCAATCCCACTGTCACAACCCAGGAGTGGCCATAACAAGCAATAGCACCCATGGTTAGTTATTTTCAGAAATGACAGCTCAGTAGCAATTATGAGAGAACTAAGATCTTTTTTGTTTTTGGCAGGAACTCTGAGCGTTCGGAGGGAGAGTGATAAACAGCAACCCAACAGAGCAAGGCATTTCATTATCGGGGGGTAACGTTGGCAGCTAAGTCATTCCGGCAGGTTCATTTAGAGGCTGCCTCACTCAAAATTAAGCTTTCTCCAAGGCCCACGTCAAGGTTCCCTGTGGCAGAGGTGGGTAAGTGGTACATCAGAACTGCACACTCTTCAGTGGCCTTGTCACATCTTCCCTGGGGACATGATACCGCATCCTGGAGAATCAAAAGTCCAGAGTCGCTGCCTACCTGTCACCTCACAGCATGCCTCCACACAGTGGAATCCCCCCGCATTTGATTTTCATAGCAAAGTGTCAGCCTTGACTCCCGCTTGTCAGAGACCTAAGCCACCTGAGTTCTTTTCCTGCGGCACGCGATAGCTGTTGCCTGTGCTCTGCATCTCAATTCCGAAACGTCTGCTCCCATCAAATCGGAGCGGAGAGCAACAGCCCCGGCAACCTGCCGAAACATCAGCTCCTGGGGAATTTCTCAGTTTCATCAAGTCTGACCACCAGAAAGTTACAGGCTTGGAATGTGTAGCTCCAGCCTCCCCCAGCAATGTCTTCACAGAGCTACGAATTTAACATGATGCTCTTGGCTCTGGTCTGGGGTTGATATGAGAAATGAGCAAGTGAAGAATGCCATTGCATTGCACAGAGCTGCTCTGGAGGGTCCCATCCATTATGCTGGTCAATGCCCCATAGAAAGACGTGAGAAAGTCTTCTTAAGAGTTCGGTCAACTACGAGGGTGTTTCTTCTGATGAAAGGGTATGCTTCTGTTTATAAGATAGTAAGAGCTCTTTAACGTTATCATATTTCCTTTTTCGCCTGAGCTGCCAAAAGCCCAGGGCTAGATTTCCTTCCCAGTGCAATGGCTTTCATTTACTTCAGCTTGAGATATAATTAATCCCACTCTCTATCCCTGTCATTATTTGATATTTTCCTAGATGTGGAGCAAGACATTATCTGGTTTATTCTCACACCCACACCCAAAAGTATCTATGTATTACCCTTATTTTCTAGGTGAGGAATAAAGAAGAGGGAGGTGAAATGATTTCCCCCAGTCAACAAAGTCCCATTGGGAACTTTGTCAGTTACAAACAATAAACAAAGGAATAGAAAAATAGTGGTAAGCAGTCATAGTACGTGCTCTAACTTGTCGTTACTGTTGTGTGACACTGGCAAAGCCACTCATTGTGTCAATACGGCTCTTATTCAGCAAACCAGACCCTCTAATGTCAGGTAAGCCATTATTATGGACCTGCCAGGGTGAGGGCCAAGAAAAATGTTTACAATAAAAACTTACCATAGAATTTGAACATCCGCATTAAAAGATACAGATCTTGTGTATATATGTTTTGCCCTATTAGCAAACAAAATTTAGAAGACAAGTAATTATAATTTAAGTAATTTGTTTAATACAGTACCTAAAATTACTGTCAGACAAACATTTCCTGAGAAGATCAAAATATATGGTTATTTTACATTTTCCCATTTGGATCTCTTTCAATTTCTGCAGTTTATTAGCTTGGTTCAGTGTCTTTGAGCATTAGTCAACATTTAAAATGTAGGTTTTTATGATTCTGGGGGAAGCAATTGCTTCCAAGGGAGAAAACATTCTGTAAATTACATGTAAATGTTTTTACTTGGATGAGTTCTTTTGCATCTGTGCAGAGGATCATTTTAATTTACACAAGAATGAAGGTTCTCCGTGATTGAATGTACTATGCACGCTTGTGTATCTAATTTCCACTTCATTTATACAGGAGTCTAGCAGACACAAGGGGCATTTTGTTATAATGTAAGTGCTACTTAAAAATAAAATAAAATTATAATAAAAAGCTAAGGATTAGTGTGCCATTTCTAATTTTATTTCAGAGCTGTCCCTCGGAGTGGATTGGAGCACATCTGAGTCATGTAATTTGGCATTATGATGCTCTAAACTTACAGGCTGTAAAGACTTCATCCCAGGAACAAAACAGATGAGCAGCTCAGAAATGGGATTGACTAAAACCTCAAACCATCTCCCCTTTCCTCTCAGCTTTACATTTCAGAGTATAGTGGGCTCTTCCTACGTAGCAACTGTTCTATAAATCATTCCCCTTTCTTTTTGTCCTTAATCTCTGAGATTATGTAGCCTTTGTAAAAATCAGGTACTTGAAAATCTAAACGATCATGAAGGTATCAATTAATTCAGTTTTTTCTTTTTGCACCGTTAAAAGCCGTCAGAGAAATAACTAGCTTCTGGTCTCTGTTTAGTTTAGTGACAGTGAAAAGGATGCGACATTTTGACATTAATCAGTTTCTAGGGTGAAGACAAAGGTACAGGTTTTGAGGTTCTGATTTTATTGCACCATCAACGAAAATGTAATAATAAAGGCCACTGAAATGTGGGAATGGGAGTGAATATTTGCCTCTTCCTATTTCAGAGCCGTTAAGACTTCTTTCCTGTTTATCATATTAAATCTGCTTTATTAGATGCCCTAAATTAATTAAAGGTTATTGCTTAAGAGTTCAAATGCACACAAACCACCAGTTCTAAGTTTTTGGTCTAGGAGCTCCTCCTTTTCCTTTATGGTTCCTTTATTAGGCACAATTACATATTTAGCACTTTAATTCTACAGTCCCTTTTTTTCTTCCAGTCATTTCTTCCCTTTGGCCATCTTGGGAAAGGAAGTAGTAGAATTTACCCTGACTTACAACACAGAGTGTTGAGTTTCTGGAGGAGCAGGGGCGTCTTGCCCAAGACTAGCGTTGGCAGAGAGCTGATAGCTTACCATTCCCCAGAGGGGGCCAGTACCTGTAAGCAGGTGTGGTCCCAGGGCTGGTGGAGACCAGTGAACATGGGATGTGCTTCCTTTGCATCCACCAAGATGCTCCTACTTCGCTTTGCTATGGAAGAGGCAGAGAGCAAGGACTAGACTCAAGTGGATTTCCAGATACATCTGCAGTTGCAGTGTCTTAGGAAGGGCTTATGATTTAACGTTTTGAAACTCAGGTCCCCCAGACGGACATTCCAGTTAGCTACTTGCCTGCAGAGTCATAATACCTCCCATAATTAATACAATCCATTTATCACAAACAATTCTGAACTAATTTCAAACTCCAAAAGCTCAGGTAATTGTTGAGTCTGCATATGAGATGTTGCTATGAAGTCATTCACTTTGAACTAGAAGGAAAGCGTATCAGATAAATAAAAAAACCTTTCAATCTCATGTTTATTTCCTTCATAATATGGTTGGCTTTTGATTGGCCCATCTTATCTCAATTGAATTGTTTTATATTAGGTATGCTAATTATACAAACGCTAATGATCTGATTCAACTTACTTTTGTAATATTTGGGGTTACCTGCCAAATATTGAATTGCACACCACCACCTGAATATGACTGCATGACTTAACTGTCACAATATTTGCGTGATTGGGGAATTGTCATGTTGGGAAGGAATAGAAACCTTAAATTTATTCACCATAGCTTTATGTAACAATAGGGTAGCATCTTACACGATGCTGCTACTGATCTTGCTTTCAAATCAGGATCTAATCCTTAAGATTCAGGAAACTTTGAATAACTTTTTAAAAAGCTTTAAAAATCATTTACTGTGCCAACTAATCGCATAAGTCTAATTATCAATATATTCCTTCCTGAAAGTTCTCTGCACTGTCAATATTACCTTCATGTCTCGGGTGGATTCTAAGGCAGCTTATACAGTGTTGTATAAACCCGGGAAATCTGAAGCAAGTTCAGATACACATTCAAAGTTTTACAGCCTTCACGTAATAGTAAATTTCATCATCTACGTTTGACCCAACCCTTACTTCTTTAAAAATAAAATAAGGCTGGATCAAGATGGCCGTCGTAAGAAAATACTTTGTTTTCTGTTTTCCCCCAAGGTCTTTGAAATAACAAAATAAAATTTGTAGGAATTAAGCCTTGTGGTAAACAAGAAAGTGTGCCATGAGGGAACCAGAAATTCTGAGGACTACAAACAATTTAAAAAGCCAACAGGATTAGATCCACAGAGAAAAAGAGATGGTGAAAAAAAGCCAAACAAAGCAATACTGCTCAGATGAAATATGGGATAGGGCTACCACTGGAGGGTGAATTTTACAGAGATGCTCCAAGCTCAAGAACAACGAACACAGATAGTGGGGAGCGCCTTGGAGCAATGATCATGGGGCCTGCCTGGCCAGAGGGCCCTTTTTACGTCCTCAGCTTTTGTTTTGGGCAGCAAAAAAGCCTAGATGTTTCATGGGGAAATTCTATATGTTTAAAGAACATATAATTCCTATTTTACGTAAACAATTCCAAAGAAGAGAAAATGTTAGAAATCTTGCCAACTCATTCTTTAAGGCTAGCCTAACAGAATAAAGTACCATAAAATAAAACTAAAGCTACAGTTCAAGCTTATTTCTGAATTTAGATTCAAAAGTCTTAAATAAAATACTTGCAAATTAAATCCAGCTATGTATTGAAAAGGGTATTTCCCAGGAATGCATCGATGAATCATCATTGGTTACTCACTGCAATATAATGTATTGGAAATAACATCACCACCTTAACAGATTTTAAAAATTACATCCGTATGCTCTTCTCTATAGATGCCAAAATTGCATTTGTTGTAATTCCATACCAAATTCTGAACAAAGCAATGAAATGAAAAAGAGTCACGCAAACCCAAAAGAAAACAAAACACCCCTCAAAGCACACTCAGAAAAGAAAGAAAACTTGATAAAGGGCACCTATCAAAAACAAAACCAAATTTTGAAGAATTTTCTATGAAAGTTACTAAGAGGCGAATGTCTATGTGGCTCACAGCCTCGAAGGTGACCTCCTCCTTCCTCATGTTCACGCCTTTGTGTAATCCTCTCCCCTAGAGTGTGGGCAGGACCTGTGCCTGGCTTCAAATCAACAGAATATGGCAAGAGTGATGCGATGTCATTCCTGGATTTGTTTTGTTGTTAGTGCCATCAAATGGATTCTGGCTCCTAGCAACCCTGTGGACAACAGAGCAGAAGAACCCTCTCCCTCTTTTTGTGCCATCCTCTCACCTTCCAGCACTGTATCAAACAATGCTCCACTGCTATTCATAGGGTTTTCATGGGCAATTTTTTTGGAAATGGATGGCCAGTCCCTTCTTCCTAGTCTGTCTTAGACTGGAAGCTCCGCTGAAACCTGTCCACCAAGGGTGATCCTGCTGGTGTCTGAAATATCAGTGGCATAGCTTTCAACATCCCAGCAACATGCAGCTGCCACAGCATGACAACCAGTAAATGGTGGTATGGTTCCCTGACTGGGAAAGAAGCCCAGGGAGCTTGGGCTGCGAGGTGAGGGCTGAATCTCAACCACTAACCCACCCGCTCCTGGATTATGTTATGTTATATAAGACTCTCTCTTGCTAGCAGATTCATTCTCTCTCCCTCTTCTACTGGCCTTGAAGGAGCAAACTGCTACTTTGTAAGCTGTCTATGGGAAGGGCCCCATGACAGGGAAGTGTGAATGGCGTCTAGAAGCTGAGGGAAACCTCCAGCCAATAGTCAGCAAAAGATCGAAAGCTCTCAGCCCTACAGCTACAAGGAAATGAGTTCTGCCAACTGCTTGAGTGATCTTGGAAGCAGGTGCTTCTCCAGCTGAGCCACCAGATGAGTCTGCAGCCCAGCTGACACCTCGACTGTAGCTAGTGAGATCTTGGTGCAGAGAACCCAGCTAAGGCGTGCCCATACTCCTAACCCACATAAACTGTGAGAAAATAAGTATGTGCTGTTTTAAACTGCTAACTTTTAAATTTCTGGCAGCAATAGATAGCTAATAGAATCTATCACCAGTACTTTTTTTTAATGTTTAAGGTTTTTTAATGATATGATTTAGAACACATTTATTGACATTCAATGAACTGCGTGTTTAAAGTGTGAATTTGATAAATTCCGACATATATATATACTCCATGAAACCACTACAATAATAAAGATTAAAAAAACATAATTGCAGCCCCAAAAAAGTTTCCCTGGGCCCCTTTGTAATCTCTTTCTTCTGCCCCTCCCCACTCCCACCCCTCATTACCAGACATGATCCGCTTTCTGTCACTATCTTTTACGTCTTCAAGAAGTCTAAAATGTACTTTTTTTGTCTTGCTTCTTTCACTTGGGATAATTATTTTGAGATTCATTCATGTGAGAGTATATATTAATAGTGTATTTCTTTTTTATTGTTGAACAATATTTCATTAGATTGATATGCCAAAATTTGTTTTCTTTCACCTATTGATCAACATTTGGGGCTATAACAAATAGAGTTCTGTGAACATTCATGTACAAGTCTTTGTATAAACGTATGCTTTCATTTCGCTGGGGTGAGTACCTGGGAGCAGAGTGAGTGGGTCATATGGTACGCGTATGTTTAAATTTTAAGAAAATGCTGAGCTCTTTTCCAGAACGGTTGTATATTTACATTCCCACAAGCGGTGTATGAGCTTCAGCTCTTCCACCTCCTCACCAGCACTGGGTATGGTCAGTCTTTTTCGTTGTAGCCTTTCTAGTACGCAAATAGTAATATCTCCTTGTGATTTTAATTTGCATATCACTGATGACTAATGATGTTGAGCATCTTTTCATGTGCTCATTTTCCATCCGTATATTTTCTTTAGTGAAGTGTCTGTTGAAATTCTTTTGCCCATTTTATACTGGAGTTTTTGTTTTCTTATTACCAGCTTTTGAGAGCTTCTATAGATTCTGGATTAAGTCCTGTATTCAATATGTGATTTGCAAATGTTGTCTTCTGTCTGTGCGTTGCCTTTTCATTCCCTTACTTGGGTCTTTCCAAGAACAAAAGTTCTTAATTTTGGTGAAATTTGATGTATAATTTTGTTTCTTTTATGGATCATGCTTTTGGCATTGTATCTAGAAAATCTCTGCCTAACCCAAGGTCACAACGATTTTCTCTAGTAATCTTCATTCATTTGTGTGGGTCAAAGTTTCATTCTGTTATTATTTTCCTTCTGCTTGAAGGACTTGAAAATTTTTCATAGTGCAGATCTGCTGGTGATGAGTTCTTTCAGCTTTTGTGTATCTAAAAACATGCTCATTGAGCCTTAATTTTAAAAGATACTTTCACCAGATAAAGAATTTTAGGTTGATGGTATTATTCTCTCAGTACTTTTTAAGTTGTTGCTTCGCTGTCTTTTAGCTTGCATGTTTTTGATAAGAAATCTCCTGTCATTCCTATCTTTGTTCCTTAGTACATAATCTTTTTTCTCTGGCTACTTTTAAGATTTTCTTTTCACTGATTTTACACAATTTGATTCTGAGGTGCCTTAGTATAGTTTTCTTCATAGTTCTTTTACTTGTGGTTTGTTGACCTCCTTGGATCTGTGGTCTATAAAACTACAAATGTTTTCACCATATTTGGAAAGGTGTTGGCCATTTTTCCTTTGAATATTTTGTCATTCCCTCACCCTCTCCTCTCCTTTGTATATTCCAGTTACATGTATATTTGATCACTTGAGGTGGTCCTCCATCCACCAATACTGTGTGCTTTTCTCCCAGTCATTTTCACAATTTGTTTAATTTGGAACAATTTCTATTGCTGTGTTTTTATATTCACTGCTTTTTCTTTAGCAGTGTCTAATCTGACATTGATCCCAGTCACTGTATTTTTACCTCATACATTTGTTTTTCATCTTTATAAGTTTTTTATTTGAATCTTTTAAATATCCTTTATACCTCTACTTAACATATTGAATCTTTCCTCTAGCTTCTCAAACATATTGAACACAGTTGAAATAAGTGCTTCAATGTCCTCGTCTACTAATTCTAAAATAGGTATTGTTTCTGGGTCAGTTTTGATTGATTGATTTTTCTCCTCATTAAGGGTTGTATTTTCCTGCTTCTTGCATGCTGTATAATTATTAGATGCCAGACATTTTGCATTTTACCTTACTCGTTGCTGGATTTTTGTATTCCTGTAATATTCTTGAGCTTTGTTCTGCAAATAGTTAAGTTACTTGAAAACACTTTGATCCCTTTGGGTCGAAAGATTTTTCCTCATTACTGAGGCAAGACCCTTCTTTGTATCTTAATCAATGCTCTCCGGTTATGAGGTTTTCTAATCTGGCTGTTGGAGACACACTCCCCCTGGCCCTGGGTGGACTCCGGGCACTGTTCATTCAACCCAATCCTTTGGGTTGGTTCCTTCCTTGGCCTCAAATCTTTTCCTCCCACCCATGTGTTGATCAGCACTCAACTGAATCCTCATGGGGAAGCCTCTGCAGATCTCTAGAGTTCTCTCTCTATGCTGCTATCAAGCCACAGCCACACTGGCCTCCTCGGACTCCCAACTTGGTCACCTCAACTCAGGAGGCCCGCCAGCTCCTTCCTGGGTGCCCCCTCTCTGCACCATGCCTAGAAACCCTCTCCAGGCAGCAAACCAGGGCAATCATAGTGTGAGTACCCTTAATAATATAATTTTTTTTTTAACTTTCTGAACCAGAAAAAAAAAACTTCATAAGCAAGTATAAAAGGCAATGAGGAAAAATATTTGTTATAAGTGTAGCAGAAAAAAGATTAATATTGAAAATATACAAAATACAAATCAATAAGAAAAAATAATAATCCAAGATAATAATGATCAAATCCACAGAAGAAGAAATATATAAGGCTAAAATACATGTGAATTTGTACTTGATCTAGTTACTCACCAAGAAAATGTAAATGAGGTATAATTATTTCCAAGTATCTGATAGTAAATAATAAAAAATCAATAAATTCCTGTGTCGCCACATATGCATGGGAATAAAGATGCACAGAGACCTTGGAGAGCAGAGTATGTTTGGACAGCCTTTGGGAGGGATGGGAAGCAATTTCTGTTAAACATTAGGTGCACATGCTCTTTGGCTTAACAATTCTAGTTCTAGCAGCCATCCTGTATTTATACCTATTTGCGTATGTGCATAGAAATTTTCAAAGAAGGATTCACTATAAATAAAATAGGAAACAAAAAAAATGGCAACCACCTAGATGAGCATCCACTGAGAATGGCACAGGGCACCGTGTCATACTGGTGAAAACTATAAAGCTACTGGCATTGTTAAATGAAAAAAAATTAGAGAAATATGTGTACTAAGATCTCATTTATGTTTTCAAAAATAACCTTACATGTTCCTATATGAGAGTATGTATTTTTATGAAGATGTAAAAGCATTCAAAAAAGAGTGAAAGCTGTGAATGTAATGGTCAACCAGGATTACCTCTGGGAATGGGGGGGGGGATGGCTAAAGCGAGACTTTCATCCTCTGTGTAACCTCTGTATTGCTTGAATTCTTACAATAGTCTATGTACTATTTGTGGAATTATAAAATTAAAACATACGAAAACTGAAGCCCAAACTAAAGGAGAAAGAAAAAGAAAGTAAAAAGGAGAATGAAAAGAAAAAAGTCCAGTTTTGAGATTTCTAACTGACTGGTGGAGGTCATGTGCAATTCTTCCGTTGGTTTACACACCTGTGCCCTGCTTTGGGTCACTGTAGGATCTAGAGGAATGTAAGAGAATTTTACAGGTTTCGTGATCGTCATTATTCACTTGTGGAATGTGGATTCGGGACAGAATGATGAGATTAAATGTGCAAGAGAAGCAATTCCATTTGAGGATAAGGGAAAGCGGAGGCTTTCAAATCTTCAGCTGATTGTTAAGGACAGACGGGTAATATGATAAAAACTATGCAAGAAAATTTAGTTTCGAACATGAGAAATCCGTTTCTGAACTCGTTTAAGCTTTCTTCCCAGATCTAAGATGAAAGTTCATCGGTCGTAAATACGCAGTGCTTTCCACAGTGACGGAGTCCAAATAAAAACAACAAAAATCTGGAGTTTAATAGGAGAGCGGAAGTACATTGTGTGAGCCCTGTGGGCGGAGATGCTGAGCATAGGAAGGACAGAGGCAAGGTTTCTGTGATGTCCCATTGCTCCTGGCTCAGACCTCCTTCATATTCTGAGTGTCTAATGAATATCTATTTAAACAAGATTTTGTCACTGGGGCAACAGCCCTATCCAGTGATGGGGATGCTCTGAGCACTTGACAGCAAGTCTGATCATGTTGAATGGCCAACCTTAGGGTGACAGTGATGGAGGAGTCCGGTCTCCTTCCTTAATGACACCATCCTCCCTCCCTTCCCCCCACCTCTCTCTCCTCCTCCTTCCTCCCTTCCTTTTCTCCTTCCTCCCTCCCTCCCTCCCTTCCTCTGTTCTTTTATTCTTTTATTCAACTCAACAGCAATTTATTGAGCAGTTACTGTGCCAGGCACTGTTCTAGTGGAGATGCTAGAAAAACAGCAGAGGACACAACAAAGGAAAAGCTTTCATGGCAACAGCTCCTTCATTCTTAGTCTGTTTTCAGAAATCAAACTTTTGACTATAGAAATTGCCTTTCCGGGTCTGGCCCAGAGGCGTAATGGTTAAGTTCACACGCTCTGCTTTGGTGACCAAAGTTTCATGGGTTTGGATCCCAGGCACAGAACTAGCACAGCTTGTTAAGCCACACTGTGGCAGCATCACATGTAAAATAGCAGAGGATTCTCGCGGATGTTAGCTCGACGACAATCTTCCTCGAGCAAAAAGAGGAAAATTGGCAACAGATGTTATCTCAGGGCCAATCTTCCTCACAAAACAAAGAAACAAACAACAACAACAACAACAAAACCTGCCATTCCTATCAGGGAGAGTATATCCTGACCAACTGATGGTGAATTTCTAGGTGTATTTTCTGATGGTACTTGGATTATATATTGCAAATGAATTAACATTTTGGTTTATGAACCAAGCCCTCACTGGTTTAACTTACCATGAATTAAACTCCTGGGGTGGAATTCTGTTTGCACTAAGTTCAGATTAGAGACCTGTACATCTAAGTTTACATCTGAGGTTCTGCCACCCTAAAGGTCTTGTTTGGGTCCCTTCTTTGAATGACATCTTTTCCCCATCTCTCAAGTGCCTCAGTACTACTCCATTCTTAGTGAATGGCTCCAGTCAGATATTAATTAAAAAGGGAAATATCAGAGAATTTGGAATAAGAGACAGGATGGGGGAGATGGCACCCTAACACACAGAGACAGGTCCGAGGTGGCCGTCCTTAGAGACGCACACCACCTACTCACACATCTTTAAATTCCTCCAGATTGGAGTTATTCCCAGTACTCTCTTTAATCGATTGCCACAACTATAATACCCCTCTCTAAGCTTCCAAAAGATGCTTTATGCCACTTCAATTACTGGCACTTTTTAATAATAATAACTAACATTTTAAAAGTTCTCGGTATGTGTTAGCAACCGTAATTAGCATTTTACATCCTCACATCCACACTCTGAGGTAAGCAATGGGATTATCCCATTTTACATAGGAGGAAACCAAAGACTTAGAGGAGTTACATAATTAGTCCAAAGTCCTTTAGTTAGTAAGTTACAGGTCCAGAATTTGAAGCCAGAATCTGAGCCCAGACCTCATGCCCGTAATCACTGGACTTGGCTCCTCTCGGTCATTATTATCTAAACTAACACAAAAAAAATCAACGTAAAATAGAGGCTGGAACACACAAGACTGTTATAAGGATTGGATGGCACACTAGCAGGATTCTGCTTGTTGATCTTCCATCTCTAAATAAACTCTATCTTTTCAACCCTCCTCTTAAACTGTGATGGCTTCTACCACATTTTCTTCTACCACAGCAGCCGGGAATATATTGATGCTAATCCTTGATCTGTTCTGTACTTATACTTCTATTCAGCAGATTATGAGTGCATTAATTTTTTTAGCATCTATGTTGCTAAATATAAACTCTATTCATCTTGAATTCATAGTTATCTAAAATTGAATTTTTAAAGATAGACTATTCTTGGGCAGGTCGTCCCCATTGTTGTACTTGCAGACAGGTAATTTTAGTGTATTTCTGTTTTAGTCAGTTTGGGCCACTATAACAAAGTACAATGGATTGGGTGGCTTATAAACAACAGGAATTTGTTGCTCACAGTTCTGGAGACTGGAAGTCCAAGATCAAGGTGCCAGCATGGTCAGGTTGTGGGGAGGTCCTTCTGGATTGCAGACTGTGGACTTCTCTTCGTATCCTCACATGGCGGAGAGCAGAGAGGGGAGGCAAGCTCTCTCCTGACTCTTATAAGGGCACTACTCCCACCATGGGGGCTCCACCCTCATGACCTCGCCTAATCCTAATTACCTCCCAAAGGCCCCACCTCCCAATACCACCACATCAGGGGAGGGCTAGGGTTTCAACATATGAATTTTGAGGGGACCCAAACGTTCAATCCATGACGACTGCTTCTAGTCTTTTCTCTAGACATAAATTTACATACACTCATTTATATGAAAATGCATTTTTGGTTAATGATCTCATTTTTATTAATGTGTATATCATGAATATTTCTCCAAGTCATGAAAGATTCTTCTAAAACATCATTTTCCAAGGCTGCATAGTATTCCATTGCATGGCGGTACTTTATTGAATCCATCGCCCAAGTGGACTTTTACTCACTTTCTCGGGTCTCTAACACGCCGTTTCTAATATTGACTCCTTCGGTCAACCAGATAAATAACCTCAAAATCCGCTCAGTTCCTGAATGATTCAGTCTTGTCCAGAGGCTGTTGTTCAAAGATGCCAGCAGTGTGTCTGCAAGACCTATTGAGAGAAAACATTTTGCTAAGCAGTATTGTGCTTCCTCTAAGGCATTCTTTAGGAAATTCCGTATTAAACACTACGAAAACAAACTCCGTTTATCTCTGAGGATATTAATATGCATCTGAGTTTTTGCAGAGAAGCCCATTTACCAATGAAGTAACTGAGGCTTGTTGTTTCCAAGCCACCTGGCCAGTAAGTGACGAAGAAGGAACTCATATCTGGGTCTCCAGATTCCAAACGCCATGCTCACTTCTGTCTCCTTGAGAATTCCATTTTGACTGATTAGCATTTTAGCAACAGGAATTATTAGCATATCAGCAGGCTGCTCAAGGCAAAATAGAGTTTTCTCGTCTCACCTCTCATTAATAAAAATTATTTTGCGGGAAGGAATTGCTGCAGAACTTGATTAATTAAAAACCAATAGCCTAACTCCAGCATCAAGATACATAGTAATTGATTTTGTTTGGTGAGAATTACAGCTGGCAGGAGGAGCTGAGACCATCCCTCAGCACTAGCCCTGCCTTCCTTTGCAGATGCTGAAATGCTCTCCTTAACGTTTTGTCATTAGAGGTGGCAAAGTCCTTAACAGCTGTGAACGTTACAAGTGCAACAATAAAACATGATTTTTCTCCCCTGGAAAATGCCCTTGTTACAGTGCTCAAAAATGAGTTAGGGATGATTTCTTTGTTGCCCCCATGGACCTTTAACAAGAATATATTCAAGGCTTTCTCTAGCTGGCATCCTTATAAATTTATTCTTGTCAGGTCTAGCCATGTATCAGGCTCCTAGAGTGAAATATGAGAATGAAAATGGAAGCAGAATCAGGTGCTGACACATTTGCTGGAGGAATTCAGAGGGAGAGAGACATTCCAAGGCGAAGTGGGGCACCCAAGACATAGTACTGCAGGCGCATCCGCTGCTCCTCTCTTAACCCTGCCATCATCCAGATACTGTAAAGCTGAGCAAATGAGGGTCGTGAAGGGTTTGATTCTGTTACCCTGGCTTGGCTTTGCTGCCAATCATACACCCCAAAATCATAACAGAAGCGTGTGGCGCCTCGTGGTAGGAGATGGAATATCAAAGACAAATTCCACTGATCTGACCTTGGCCGCATTAGGAAATCAGATTGCCTGTAAGGCCCCACAGCAGTGGGATTTGAGAGGAATAAAGCCTTTCCAGGTGGGCACAGACACCATACCGAATCAGCCACGCTGGTCCCGGGAAACCTGGACTGGAAATATTGACTTCAAGGGGCGTTCTGGAAAACAGGACTCTGAAGCCAGGGCGATCTAAAGAGACAGCTGGCGTTACACACTAATATTTGATCAGTGAAGGCAAGAGGGAGTGTGCTGCACGTGGCAGGGCTTCAGCAAACCTATTTTATCTTAAAATGTTTTATTCAGGTTTTCTGTGACCTCTCTGCGATTCAGTGTTCCCCAGGTAGACTGTGCACCTGCCGCCTTTGGGGGACTTTGTTATTTTCCTGTTTCTTTATGAAATCTCCAAATAGTTTACATTAGTGTCTTTGCCCTTTGATTCAATTCCATCTGTATCACTTCTGAGTGTGGTGTGTGGCCGCCGGGAGGGGAGGGGAGCAGAGGACTCAGGTCTGGTCCCTGGCCTCACTCACTTAATGACCGGAATGCCCTGAGATAGGGACTGGATGCTGGGCCGGGGCTAGTGGGAGCTCAGAGACAGGGCAATCCGTTCTACCTGCACTTGGAGGAAAGTGATGGAAACGGGGGCTGATCTCAGAGCCCTGGAGGCCAAGGGAATGCGCCAGGGGGAGCATGAGATTAGCAGAAGCCTCTACAGGACAGGAGCAGCCTGTTCTGGCTGGTGCAGGGGGAGCGGTGGGTGTGGGGAGGGGACATGCAAAAATGAACCCAATAACAGAAAGAGGGACAAAGCGCATTTTTTAAATAGTATTATTTAGATTAAAATAAGAGTAGTCAAGATTCTCTTGGCTCAAATATTACAGTTTGGGTGTTCTTTTTAAAAAGTCTCTGGAATAATAAAAAAAATGTTAACAACAAAACGAAAACAAAAGCACGTCGGGTTGGGGCGAGGAGTGGCTACTAATAGGCATGAGTTTTCTCTTTGATGCAGAAAAAAAGTTCTAAAATGAGATTAGATTAGATTAGATTAGATTAGATTATGCTCTGTAAATATACTAAAAATGACTCGATTGTACATTTTAAAATGGGTGAATTTTGGGGTGTATAAGTTATATCTCAATAATACCATTCAAAAAGATCATAGCCCCAGCTCCACACGCTTGATTAAGCAAGCTTCACTTTCAGGTTTAGATGCAAACTAGAGAAAGAGAAAGGTAACCTGCTTGGCTTGTGTCCAACTTGGCGTTGAACTGTGTCCTTGGTGGCAGTGGGGATGCTTCTTGAACCGCATCCTGGCCTCAGGTCCCTGCACAGTTCTGGGCCACCGTAGACTGCCTACAACTGTTGTAGTGGGAAAGAATTGGCCTGAGGAGAGAGAGCTGGGTCAGGACCCAGCTCAGTGACCTTCCAGTTGTGTGGCTCGTGGCAAATCACCTAATCCCCTCCATCTTAGATTCTTCTCTAGCGAGTGGGAATTTAGATTATAAAGAAGTGACAAGGTGAGGTGTGTGCAGGTCCGAGCCAGCAGGCTGTCAGGAGCCTTCAGAAGATGACATTGACTTTGACGAGTGTCTCACAGCTGAGGGCTTACGCCTTGGCTTATGAGGCTCTGAATCTTGATTTTGGCCAGCACTCTAAGAGCCGACCCTCCCTCGGAGGCCAACTCTAAGCATGCTCTTAGGACTTTAACTTACATGCGTTGTTGCCAATTTATAAATCTACAGCAGGAAATGTGACTGCCAAGGGGACCAGATACCCATTTCTTCCAGCCAATGCATCCACCGTCTTTTAGAAAATTTAAATAAATGCCAAGTTATGATCAGAAGTTTACTCGCTGAGCAGTGAATCATAACGAGAGAAGATTCTGGTCTCTGGTAAACCAGTGGGTTCATTTTCTGATAATAATTCATTTATCTACCTCCAGGACAGGACAAGCCAGGTTGTGTTTGAGTCAGAGTGCTGTCTTCCCCAGAGAGGATGGACACTTCCTTTCTGACACGAGAATCTTTCTACCAAACTCACCAATGACCCCACTACCAAAAGAGCAGAATCTTAGTGTGTTAATTCTTCATACTATTAGATTGTAACCAGTTTGTTTCTCTTTTTATTTCTGACCTAGGAAATATTTTATCTCCAATGTCTCTTTTTGCATAATCTGCTCATATTAATTGTATGTAAATTACGTAGTTTACCTTTAAGAACTTGGAGAGAGCTTTGCTGTCACTATATTACATTATAGCAGATAGTCATATAGTATCATATATATACATATATTTAATCATAGTCACGGGGGTCTATTGGTTAAGATTCGGTGCTCTCACTTCCATGGCCCAGGTTCGTTTCCTGGTCAGGGAACCATGTCATCTGTCTGTCATTTGTCATACTGTGGTGGCTATGTGTTACTGTGATGCTGAAAGTTATGCCACCGAGATTTCAAATACCAGCAGGGTCACCCATGGTGGACAGATGTCAGCAGAGCTTCCAGACTAAGATAGACTATGAGGAAGGACCTGGCTACCCACTTCCAAAAAAATTGTGCATAAAAACCCTATGAATAACAGCAAGACATTGTTTGTTACAGCACTGGAAGGTGAGAGGATGGCGCAAGAGGACCAGGCAGCATTCTGCTCTGCTGTACACAGGGTCGCTAGGTGTCAGGATCGACTTAAGGCCACTAACAACAAAATCATAATCAAGCAGATAATAATATATCACCATATAGTCAACAAAAGGAGCATGCTGATTGATGATTGTGAAATCAAATAAGATAGTGTATGTTAACAGTACATTGAAAACCATAAAGCATTCTCCTCATGAAAGGCGTTAATGATCACCTCTGACCAGGTCAGATTTGGGGCTATCACCATACACAACCTAAATATGCAGGAGTTCTAGGACTTGGAGCTAAGGACCAGATAGAAGGAGATGATTGTCCAATGTGAATGTCTCAAACTGCGTGCCCTTGGGATAGCTCAGGCCCACAGTGTGTTTCTGTAAGGCCTGCAGAGTGTTTTTAGATTTTCAATTGATTGCCAACATTTAAAAATCAGAAGAACTGACGTAAAAGGACATATCTGCCACTGCTATGGAAAAAGATGGCCTATCTGGCAAGGCTGAGATTATATTCTCGCATGACAACAACTTGAAACGACTTGACAAAAGTGAAAGAAGAAAGTGCCAACGCAGGACTGAATTTGAACATCAAGAAGACAAAAATCATGACTTCAGAAGGACCACAGAACTTTACCATAAACGATGAAGATACTGAAATTGTTACTGATTTTGTTTACCTTGGCTCAGTCATCATTTTGACTGAAGACTACGGACAAGAAATCAGGAGAAGACTGAGAAGGGGGCAGCAATGAAGGAATTAGGGGAGACCATCAGTGTAAGGAAGATCTCATCAGACACCAAGGCCAAGATTATCCGCACTCTCATATTCCCAGTTACTATACAGGGTGCGAAAGTTGGGCAGTGAAGGAGGCTGACAGGAAGAAAATGGATTCATTTTACATATGATGTTGGAGGAGAGCTCTATGGATATCCAGGCTGCCAGAAAGAAGAACAAGTGGGTTTTAGAGCAAATTAAGCATGAACTATTGCAAGAGGTGAAAATGATAAAACTGCGGCTGTCCAACTTGGGGCACATCATGAGAAGGCAGGATGCTTTGGAAAAGACAATAATGCTGGGAGAAGTAGAAGGCAGCAGGAAAAGAGGAAAATCAAATATGAGATGGATTGATCCATGAAAGAAGACATGGACTTGAGTTTACAAAAGCTGAGTAGGGCTGTTGAGGGCAGGAGATTGTGGACATCACTGATTCGTAGGGTCTCCAAGAGTCAGAGCCAACTTGACAGCAACTAAAAGCAACATGACAACAATGGCCATATATTTAAAGAATACCTGAGTTCTCCAGAGTGCCCCAAGTCTCACCACTCCCTCTTATCTTACTCCAGTCTGCTCTACTCATTTACACTACCAGACTAGCTTTTGTAGGCATTTGAGTTGTGACCCCTGTATGTGGAATGATTTTAGGGGTTCTGGGAACATTGCTCCTTTCAAAAACCTCTTCTATAAGGCTTGTATTCCACAATTAGATAGAAGAGCTCATACCCTAGGTAGCAGTAAATTATTCACACCAAGTTGTAAAATTATTGATTTGGGTGCCTTCCTGGATAGAAGTTTTTGATGAGTTGGGAGACAGACTGTTGTGCCAAGCCCCATGGAGGCAAGTCAGTGAAGGGATCCTGGAAAAAGAAGGAACAAAAAAGAAGAAAGTAGACAGGAGATGCTATAAGTAAACTTGCGTCTACCTGATAATTTTGTTGGACTTCATCTCTTTTAGGACAGATCCAGTTCTCACGAAGTCTTGAGGGCTGAGCCCTAATCCACAGTCCCCAGGAGCTCCACCAACGAGAATGTATGGTTGGTTTTGAGCCAGCACAGTTGTGTACCAGGGAACAATGATAACAGCCGTAGAGCGAGTCCAGAGTGAGGGTGTACCCCACCTGTCAGGCCCCACAGGGGGCGGATCTAAGGAGAGGGAAGGCTTGTGACATATTGCTTATGTGCACCAAAATGTCTCGCATGAAACCGTGATTATGTTTATTTCCCTGATGTTGAGTTGATAAAGGTTTATCAGCCATGATACATTCTCTGAAACATGCAAGGAATTTGCAAGAGCTCACTGGGAAATGAGCCAGTTCTGCTATTTTGTCTTTTGTCATTTTGCTGGAGATGCAAAAGTGTGCACACAGGTCATCCATAATGAGCAGCACTGTGGTAGTAAAACCGGCCGTCATAATGAACAGCGTTGCCCTGGACCGTGATGTTGAAGCAGGTGAGATAGGAGAAAGGAGGCTAATGGGTGCGTGGCCGGCAGGTCATCTGCCAAAGGGAAATGAAGAATTGCAGTATTACCTTGATCATTCTGGAAAAACAGAAACTCTCTCAATTTTCTCTCTAATTGTGTCACTTATCTATATCATTTTGAAGGAAGGCAACTAGCCTACTCAAACACCGCAAGCCGACCTACTGCTGGCAGATCTAAGGAAGGAAGGAGGCCAGGGGACCCCCCCCCCGATTAGATGTAAATGCCACTTGTCATGTTTTTATTATTATTTTCAAAAGGAAAAAATTATTAGTCTGTCTTTTGGAAAGTTATTATGAATGTTTTGCTTAATATAGTTTCTCTATTATAGAAGAGAAAACTAAGGATTTTTTCATAAACATAACTAAATTTATTTAAATGCTCCAGTATAGTCTAAGTGCACAGAACCTACTTTTTGTGAAGGAATCATATTCATATACACACAGAAGAAATAACATTCATAGCTTAAGAGTGTGGGACCTGGAGGTGGACAGTCAGGGTTCAAATGACGGCTTCACCAAGTATTAGCCACATCACTCTGAGCAAGTCACTTCCCATCTCGGCCTCAGTTTCTTCATCTCTAAAATGGGATAATGACAGCACCGGCATTATAGGGATGAGATGGAGATTAAATAGGTTTATATACATAAAGAACTTGGAATAGTGCCTTGCTTATAGAACGTCCTCAGTAAATGTCAGCTAACTTATGATTTATACATCTATACACATCTACTATATATGGGAGTATGATATAGAAGTATGATAGTTAATTGAAAAAATAAGTGGCGAGAAATTCTTTTATAAATAAGAGAGTTCATCAGGTGTCATTCTCAAAGGACACAAAAATGACTGTTTGATGTGGTCATATAAGAACTGGTGTTGTCTTCTCCTTTGCTTAAGATTATTCTGCTTCTGTTCATCGTAACGTATTAAGAGACAATATGCTCTTTCTAAAGTAGTCTTTTCCATGCTGGATTAAATAACTTCTTTGTAGATCACTATTACATTCGGATGTGACAGTTTCTATTACACTCAGAGTAGGCAGAAATCTGCCAAGTCTCTGGGACTGAAGGGATGAGGACTGGCATCGACATCCGCAAGAGTGGGAAGGAATCAGAAATTGGACCACGGGAAGAGAAGCTGTGCCGTGGTGGTTCATTTATTTAGCGTTTATTCTATAGGCAGCACGAGGAGGCACCGCTATGACTTCCTGCTGTGCCCTTTGTAGGTAGAATATTGATAAATAACGCTTCATATTCATTTCTTCATGTTGATTTTCTTATGCTTCAGTAGGAATCTGCTACCCGTATCCCTCACCCATTTCCTCAGTTCCCACGAGGCCAGTCTACTTCTGAGTTGTCAAAGGCTCTCTCAGCTCCTACATGTTACTTGCTATTTTTTATATCCCAGATGGCCCTGTCTACTCTTTATTCATTGGCTCAAATATTGTTTCTACTTCAGAAATCAATAGTCTCCTCTTGTGGCATAAGGCCTGAATATTTTTCTGATATTACATTGCTTCCTAATGGTGATTTTTCCATTTAAGCCTTGAATAGTGTAGCGATCAAGAGAAAAATCAAACATTCTTGTCCAAATGACCTCAAGCATCTCTTGGAGATGGCCCTAAACACTTGTTAGAGCTAAACTACATTTATGTGATATTTGTTGCATTTAAAAATAGTTAAATATCGACGCAACATTACAAAATCCAGCTAAGGTGTAAACCATCCGTAGGTATACTGTGAATGAACATTACTGAGAAAGTTTGGGCCTTGATTTATGTTTGGGAAATTCTTTGTTCTACGTCCCCCTCTTAGAGATTCACAGAGCTCATTTGCATATCCTTGTGCTCTGAGTAGCACACAGTAATGAAATATGTTTAACCTTATTTAACCTAATCTTTCTCTAACTTACTTTTTGACCATGGGAGTCTTGTTTTTCTCAGAACCCACATTAACCTGTCACCAAACAAATGATCTGCAAACACTTCGGGAAAACTGATCTAAAAAGTTGGCCGTTTCCTTGTAGCTATCACCTATGATTATGCTAATAAAGACAATTCTCCTCTTAATATGATTCTAATTGTGGGAAATATCCTGTGATCTTGCCTTGCTTATTCACCATCTCTACTGCATCCACTGGATTTCTAACCATTCTTCTACAGGCAACTTAAATATGTTTTTCTTGAAACTTTTTCTGATCCTCTCCCTGTCTGCCCTTTTCAGAAATTTTCTGTAGCCCTCTTATCACATCCTGATTCTTATCATAATTATGTGTACACCTGTATGTTATTGGAATTCAGAAACAGTACAGAATTCTTTTTTAGATTCCCCTAGTTTAAAATATTAGCTTAATAAATAGTTTTGGCTAAATTGTGAAGCATCTGTTTTTATAAGCCTTCCAAAGATTCATTTGCCAGAAATAATTTTTTTAAAGCCAGACCTTATTTGCCATCTATAATATCAAAAGGTGAGGAGTAATGTTAAGTATTTCCTCCATGAGGTCAGGCCTTCAAGAGAGGTGGCAAATCCTTGAGCATACAATTATAGTGGAGTCACTGTTCCATGGCTAATTACTTATTAGTCATTTCATTGCTAATTTGATTAATAACGTTAATATAAACTTTTATGTTGATTTTGTAAAATGCATTACAAGGTAGGTCAATATCTTGGCCCTCATTATATGGATGGGGAAAGAAGACATAAAAAGTTGATCTGATTGATTACCTCAAGATTATTGTTTATGGTTATGATAGAACAAAATAAAAACTCATCCTAGTCCAGTTCTAACACACTAAGCAGATCTTCTGGCTGTAACATTGAGGACTAAGGAAACGCATGCTTTTGCTAAATATGTACCTTATTCAGTACAGATTCAGAAACTATGAACAGCCAGTAGCATCTGTTAACAACACACATTTCAAGATGGTGGACTGACCCAAAAGTGGAATTTGATTTGCTGTCGTATATGTGTGGGGAATGCTGGAAAGCTTAAGCAGCTATTTCTGTAAATATTAGATTTATTTTTCATGAAAGTTTTAAGATCATTCAGTGTACGAATAGGCATTGTGAATTTTCAAGATGGTACTATAGTATGGCGTCTTTCCAGATTTCTTTGTTTATGAAGCACACTCTATGAAATACTGCTATACATTCTCCACATTGCATATTGTTACTGTGCTCCCCGGAGAAACCGCTTAACCAACTTCTACCACCCATCTCATCCCTGTGGTTCATCCTTTCTGTGGCAGTAACTGCTAGCTGTTCACCAATGTTGGGGCCTCCTTTTCTCAAGAGTCTGTGACTCACCTCACACCTGGCTGCCCAGACTCATCTTCCTTGCTCACATCACGTTGTCGGTCTCCTCAGGCTAAGCTAAGGAGCTCAGGGCTCTGAGCGGCTTCTCCTGCTTCTGGTCATCATCTAACTCCAGATACTCTGAGTTTGGAAGAATTTCTTCCATTTTGGCCAACCTTTTGCATCAACCTATATGTATATATTCTCCATTAGCATATAACTCAAAACTAATACAATGGCTTTAATATAGAGTTTATTTTATACCATTTCAAATGCAGCATGTGTTCACTTCAGAAATTTTAGAAAATACAGGTAAGAAAAATGAGAAAACAAAATGGTCTCTAAAGTCACTGCCCAGAGATTGTCCATGTTTTAGTACATAACTTCCTGGTTATTTATAAAATGGCAAAGTTGAAAATGAAAGCTTACATTTATTTAAAACCATAGCTCCTCTAATTTTCTGCCAGAGAGTGCCAGGAAATTAACTGATTTAAAGAATGGTAAATATCAACTTTTAGGGGGCCGGCCCGCGTTCACCGGTTCACCAGCCTGGTGCAACAGTTAAGTTCACACGTTCCACTTCGGTGGCCCAGTGTTCACCAGTTCAGATCCCGGGTGTGGACCTACGCACCACTTGTCAAGCCTTGCTGTGGCAGGCATCCCACATATAAAGTAGAGGAAGATGGGCACGGATGTTAGCTCAGGGCCAGTCTTCCTCAGCAAAAAGAGGAGGATTTCTGGCAGATGTTAGCTCAGGGCTAATCTTCCTCAAAAAAAAAAAATATCCCCTTTTAGATGAGTTTCAAAAATTTAGGGGCCCACAAGATAATTTTCTTATAAGTTTTCGCTAGGCCTGACCGCACACTGAGACCTTCCATCTTCCGAGGTTTACCTCTCATTAGGCCAAAGGGATCACAGTTACTCTGAGTTCTCTTGCAAAGCCCATTTTGTGAAACTCACTTGAGGATGAACAATTTGAGGGCACTGCCTGGCCTTTTCTCACTTGACATCCCAGGGCCTGGCACACAGTGAGATCTCGGGAAATGCTTTTGGAATGCGTGACAAGAAATTAAAGTTAGTTTGGCCATGCACAGTTTGTAAATCCTATCTTCAAGTATTTCTTGGAGAAATACTAATATGGCATCCTTTTCTACATTGCCTGAGGTTTGAGAATGCTTTTAATGAAGAAGAAAGGAAAACATGGAAATTTGCCACCGTGGTTACACGTGTTTCTCTGCTGATACTTTTCCTCTCTATTTTGATTGTCTTTCACCTCTTTTCTGCCTTTTGCCAACATTGGCAGAGCCTGGAGCTCATCCACAGACAGCAAATTAGATGTAAAATGAATTTGTACTTGCTCTTGTGAAGATAAACCTTCTTTCTTATCCGCCTCTGGGCTATACACTCTTCACTGGTGAAATGAGAGGGTTCCACTCAGTGGCCGCTGTTGTCCCTTCCTCCCTTCTGGCGTTTACACTCCAGGATTCTACAGAGGCTCTCTCTGGCCAAGAGAACAGCCCTTAAAGATGCTCAGGGAAGGAGAGGGCCGGGCCGAAAAACAAATTCATTTGGTGACGGCCGCTGACAGGTGCCTGGAGCTGTGAATCATTCCTGAAGACTCTCCTGTCCGTATGCTTATTCAGCAGAGACTGTTGCTGGAAAAAGAATTTGTAGAATAATTGGTCAGACATTTTTGATAGGATATCGGGAATCAGGGCTCTCGATCAGGTGGAAGACAATCCTACCAACTTCCATAAAATCTTTACCTTAGGAATAAAGCGAATAACATGCAATGCAAACATCCAGAAAAATCTTGCTATAGGTAGCCTTGTAAGTCTTTGCTCCAACATGGATACAACAGATTTCTTTTGACTTTCCATAGGAGAATAGCCTTAACTTCAGTGGAAATAAATTTAAAGCGCTTGTACTTTGGCTTGTCAGCTGAAATTTGAGGATTGAGGTGGCTTTGTCCTGACTAATAGTTTTTTCAAAGTTCCCTCCTGTATTAGGCATCCCGGTAGCTGTTCCCTCTGCCTGGACAGAACGTTTTGATGCTTGAGGTTTGCCTGCCTCTGATTGATCTTCCTTTTCCATTAAAACGGGGCACTGACTTCACAGAAATACAGAAATACAGAAGGCGAATGAATAGGGCCTCCTGCTCTGCCCACCTCCAGACTCTCGTTCAGATCATGCTGCAGATTCAGCACAGGCCTGCCTGACGCTTCAGGTGTCCAGGAATCACTTTCACTCTGAAAGAACCCAGTCATCTGGGTCAGCTTCCGCTCTTGCCATTGGGCCCATTTCCCATTTAAGATCCTGGGTCCAACCAATGTCTTGGTCCACTCTCGAGCAATTGAAATTCTGGAGCATCTTGAAACCAATCTGCTGAACACCTTTGGCCCTGTGGCTAATCCTCTGGCTGAACCTCTATTTGTTTTCCATTGAAAACTATCTTTAAATGTTGCTGGAATTTGTAGGAAGTAGGTAGAAAATGGGAGAGGATGCTTTGCGATTAAGAGAGATTTAAAAATTCTGCTTGGATCTCTCTGGGCATTTTTTCATCTTCCTCGTGAGCCAGTCCTTTGATCAGGGAATGCAGACTCGCCCAGGCCCGCTGAGGATACAGGGGACAGGACTGTGAGGAGCAGGCTTGCTTTCCTTGATGTGTAGGGCCAGGTAGAAAATTGAACAGATGATCAAAGCGGATCCAGCTCAAGTGAACTGGCTGAAAATGAGGCTCCGAATTGGGGAAATGCCCACCCACAGCACCTTCCCTCAGTGCTTGGCTCATTCTGTACCCAAACCTTTGCATATGGCCACGGTGTCAGGGAAGTGGGTGAGCGTACCCACAGCCTCTCTAAAACCAGTTCCCCTCTGGTCCCCGACCCACCCACCACCCCTACATGGCTCTCCATTGTTTTTTTTTTCTCCTTTGCCTTTTCCCCACTTCTCTGTTTCCTTCTTCCACAATCTGGATGCTGTCATCCCCACTCCCATCTTACAAGAAAAACCTTATCGTGATTTAGTTGTTCAGCCAGTCAGTCAATTAAAGCCCACTGCAGGTATTTGCTTTTTCATGTGCTAAAATGCCAACTGTTAGAGCTATGACTAATTGACACGGAGTCCAGGAAGAGAAAGTTGGTGGGCTATATGGAATCTGATACAAATGGCCTGCAAAAGTAGAATGTTTCTATTATAGGGCTCCCTTTCCTAATTTTATAATCATTGTTGCTATCCTCCCATAAACCTGCAATTCATACTATTATGGAGAGAGATATATAAGTCAAATCCTGGGATCGAGAAAATAGTTCTGCAGTCCAGTTTGGTGATCACCTATACATTGCTAAAACACACAGCCCCTGTCCAAAAGGGTAGAAGTCTGGTGTCCTGACAGAGCCAAACAAATATGGCATTGAGAACCAGACCTGAACACCATTTACCAGTATCGCCAATTACCCACTGTGGCTTCATGGTCAAGTTCACTAAACTCCCCAAACCAGTTTCCTTCATGTGTAAAATGGAGATTATAACACCCATCTCATAGTGCTATTGTGAGGGATAAAGTCGAATAGTAGGTGGAGACAATATTGTCTCCTCCTTTCTTTGTTTTATTCAGGATGGGCAATGGCTGTCCAGGCTAAAGGAGTGCCCTGTAAACAGGCTACAGGGTATGAAATAAAAGTGTCACCATCTTATCTACCCTGAGATTCTCCCTGTGTCCACATGGGTGTTGTGTTTTGTGGGTGATTTGGAAGTTTAACTTATCTTTTAAGACAGATAATGTGGGAGAATGGAGCCTGCAAATGGCCAGTGGCCACCGACTGATCTGAAGCAGGGTAAGGACATGGCCCAGGACCCAGCATGGATGGGATATGGTGGGAGGAATCTTTTCCACTGCCTGTGGTACCATGGATTGCACTATTAGAGAGTTATTCCTTTGACTGAAGGCCTTTGTTGCCATACAAATGCAGATATTCCCAAGAGAGCAGCATGTGAAACCTTATCATCCATTTGCACAGTTGGTTTTTCAGCTATGCTGTTATTCTCTGTAATGGTATTTCTACCTGTATGAAATGTCACATGCTCAGATGCGTTTATTTTATAGAGCTTCAAAGCTGATAACCTGAACCAAAAGGCACATTTTTGGTGTTTTATTTTTCTTCTTTTGCAGTAATTTCAAAGGTGTAACTGAGCTTAGCTGTAAATTACTGGTTTTAGCTCTTCGTGTCAGGCAGCATTTGATCGTTGACAACTCTGTTTTCTTCATTGTTTCCTGAGTAAAATCTCCACAGCCTCTATAAATATGTAAATTACCAAAATCACTAGTTTTCCATTATTTCTGCCCCTAAGCTGCTTAAAATGTTTCTATATTCCTACATTTGCAGTGCAAAACAGAGCAGCAGGTGACAGCTGAGTTTGACTCGATTACTGAACCTCCATTTAGCAGCTACTTGTTTCAAAGTTTCTGATAATAAATTTTTCCCAGGGTGGGCTCCATGTCCTGGGCTGATGCTGGCAAAGGCCCGACTCCAGCAGATACAGAACAGGAAGGCAAGAAGGGTGTCACAGGGACAGTGGAAATCTCATGCTACACGCATTGCGGGTTGTGAATTGTGATTTTATGACAGAGGAAGCAAATGGGATTCTTTTTATCGCCTTTCCTTCAATTGGCAGGACTCAAGTAACGAAGCTGACATGGTGTCCATGTACGATTGCTTTATTGCCCGTTAAGTTAATCTGTCATGAGCTGCACCATTGGGTCTCTGTGTGGGCTTTCACCACTTTGTGGCAGAGAAGGAGAAAAACTATATGTTGCAGACGTATTCATATAAATTTATACAGACACACATGTGCGTATATCTTGAGAGAAATCAACAGAGGCAGACTCTGAAAAAAAAGGAGAAAATTGTGGGTAATGGGTCATTGACAGGAAAACCTACAGAAGGGATCCTGGGATTTGTTTACCTAATTCAAACCCTAGTGCTGAGCATGAGAAATATATTTCTATTATGACTGCAAAACGTGTCTGAAGCAGCTCCAAGAGTGAAATGTATAATTTCAATACAGAATGCAGGCTAGGCCCGCAGTAGTCATCCATCTAAACTAGGCCTTGCTATGGATGAGGGGGGGGTGGGGAACCCATCAGTTTGTAGCTGTGTTTACTTGAACTTGGAGGCTGCGTTTGTGAACCGAAGTTCTAGAAGAATCTGCACTAGGTCCAAGTTAGTATTGCTGATCTTGCTGAGAGGAAAAGCTCATGACATTGGTGTGGTGCTTCATGCTTTAGAAAATGTTTCTGTGGCCTCTGTGAAACCCATGGGGTGGAAGAGTTGTCATATCCCTGTCTGACTTATGAGAAGACAGATTCAAAGAAATTAAATAATACACAATTATTTGGTGGGAAATGAGCTAGAACAGCTATTGGCAAAATATGGCTACCTGTCTTTTTCTGTTTTTCTCTTTTCTTTTGTTCCATCTGTCATTGTAAATAAAGTTTTATTGGAACTTGAGGGTGGAACAGCCATCCTCATTCGTTTACATCTCATCTATGTCTGTTTCTGCGCTACAGTGACAACTACAAGAGTTGAGCAGTTGTGACAAAGACAAATATTTACTGTCTTGCTCTTTGCAGAAAAAGTTTGTCACTGCTGAATTAGAACACAGGTCTCAGTCCAAGGTGAGGAAGCCAGTTGGTGGGGTGTCAGAGGAACTCTGTCGGGCGTCCGTGTGGACCCAGTGCACGTTGTGAGGGGCGTTCATTATCCCCATCTAAGCACATTTAGCACTTTAATGTTTTGCTCTATGGTGACAATTTTGTGGAAAAGCAAAGAAGAATGTTTTGGAGAATTTTGTTTCATTCATAGAACTTCAGAAAAATATCATCCAATCCCTGAAGGACCATTCGCCAGCCGGGTAAGGAAGAGGGAGATCCATAAGATTTTTTAAGTTCTCACTTACCACACTTAGCCCGTTTAAGTAACAGATAATCCTCTTAAATAGAAAGAATCGATTTCTCACCGTAGTGAATGGTACCCGGTGGCACTGAGTTCTCAGGCAATGTTTGGTGCCGGTCCTGTAACCACCTTCCCCCGACAGCTAGCCTATGGGGCTTCCGGCAAGTGGCATTTCTGAGGGGACCTGCCTCCTGAGGTCGTACTGCACCGGCTCTCAAAAACGGCTGATCTTCGTTTCTGCAAGAAGTGGGAAGGGAGAGAGTGCACAAGACTGAGAGAGAGAGAAAGAGGGAGGGAGCACAGTTTCCACTCCTGCTGTTCGCTCCAAGGGTGCCAGTGCCCTCAGTACTTCCCAGCCATTTCCTTCGTGACCCTGGCTACTGCCCAGTAGAAAATGCCACTAAGGAAGGACCCAGAATCATGGCAAGGGGAAGGGAAAATTTCCTACAGTGAGTTACCCAGAGGTAAGGCTCCTTTTGCTTGGCCTAGGGGTGTATATTATAAATGACCCAAAAAACCTCTGGATGCACATGTGTCTAGGGTGTTAATTAGATGAGCCAGGTTTGGGGACTCTTTCAGACTCATACACAGTGAAGTAGAGTTATGTGATGTCAGATGATTTGCACTGGCTGGTCTATACATACAACAAAATCCACTCTGTGCAAAAATTACCAAAAAAAAGAAAAGAAATTTTCTTTCTAGAACACAACAAATCGCTCATAATTAAGGCCCAGTAATATTTTCTTTGGAGAAATAGTCAGAAATTTTACAAATATGTTTCGTAATGATATTTTCAATTATCAGGATGCTCAACACACTGGTGAATATAAATAAAACCTGGATGTTTTTATACCTCTTGACAGACAGTACTAATTGGGGATGCTAGTCACATTTTCAAAAACAGAATAAATCTCTTTGTGATGTTTTCTCTGGAATTGAATGTTCTGTCAAATACTACACGAGCTCCTTCGAGTTAGGTGAATGTTATCCATTTTTGACTTAAGCCTGTTACCTCTGGGCAAAATTATTTTTTAAAGGCCTGCAAGTAACTGAACAGAAATGCTTACAAAGGGATAAAATTGTGGAATGTTTTACTGTGACCTGTTTTCCTCAAAATACCTGTAAAGAATGAGTAGGAAGCTCCCATTGGACCTTATCTTATCTGCTTGGCTCCATACACGCAGCAACAACATGGTTTTTTTAGCAGAGATGTTTATTGCTTGGAGAACTTTCCTTGCCTGACTCATTATCCTATTACCATCCACTGCCCTCAAAAGCCAAGATTCACTGGGCGGCTCATCAGAGCCTCAAACTTTGACTGGATGAAATTAACCCATCTGTTGACAGGTCGGAGTAGAATGCGACTTTGGGGATTCCGCCCATCTCCCTATTTTATACACAAGAACATAGCAGTTCAGGGACTTTGTCTCTGTCACATCACTGCTTAGGACAAAGCCAAAACCGGGACCCAAATTTTGGACCCATGCTCCGTCCTCCTGAGACCTCTGGGGCAAAATGCCTTAGCAATCTCTGGCCAGCCCCTTCCCTGTCTAATCCAGTAGCTTTCTTAGAATGCCTTTCCCTTCAGCCAAGATCACCCATTTATACATTCTAGGAGATCTTGACAGAGCTATCTCCAAAGTGAGGCCATGACCTTTGTTGTATCAGTTATCTATTGCTGTGTAACAAACCACCCTAGAACTTAGTGCCCTAATATAATGATCATGTGTTATTGTTCATGCATCTGTGGGCCAGGTGAGTAGCTGATCTGCATCAGACTCAGCTGATCTCTGATGGGCTAGCCGTTCATCAGCTGTCAGCTGTGGTGTTGGTTGGAGCCTGGCTGATCCCGAAGGACCTCACTCACCTGCCTGGTAACTGGCTGGTGAAGGATGTTGTTCGTAACTGGGCCACATGTCTCTGGTCATTCATCAGGCTAGGCTAGGCTTTTTCACATGACAGTGACAAGATTTCAAGAGTGAGTGGAAGCATGCAAGGCCACTGGAGCCCTAGACGAGGAACCAGAGCACCACTACTTCCCCTGAATTCTGTTGGCCAGAGCCAGTCAAAAGGCCAGCCCAAAGACAAGGGATGGAGAAAGAAATTCCACTCCTTAGCGGATGAAAAAACTGCAAAGTTATACTGCAAAGGGCGTGGATATGGAAGGGGTGGAGAATGGAGGCCATTTTTTGTAATGAACTTATGTATAAATGGACTTAGGCCTGGAGCCTTAACACGTTAATCATTTACAACCAGAAGATTTCCTAAACATCTTCCAGTCCAGCCCTCTCAACTTACAAACAGTTCCTGAATGCCCTCTGTGTGCCGTGGCTAAATCGGGTGAGTGACCTGTTTAACCTTTACCAGCTATTAGGCAGAATATAAAAAGGACCGAAATAACCTTGGGTCCATTTCTAGGTATCTAGGCTTTTACCCTTCAACCCCGCAAACCCACTTTTAGGAATTTACCCTGAAGATACACCTCCAATTATAAGAAAATACACATGCACTAGATTATTCATTATAGCAGTATTTGTAATTGCCAATATTGTAAACTACTTAGATGTCCAAGCATAGAGAGTGAGTGAATAAATAAATTATGGTACATAAGCACACAGGATTACTATGCACCAGGGAAAAAGATCTCTAGGAAGTGATATAGAGCAATTTTCAGGATAGATTGTCAAGTGAAAACAGTGAGGGACAAAGGAGCATATGCCACATTTTATACAAGGAGTAAGGGAAATTTTTTAAATATACATATTTCCGCTTATCTTTAAAGAAGAAACTCAGGAACGGTAAACCAGAAAAAAAGAAGTTGGTTAACCTTAAGTGTGGGAGAGAACGGGACAGGACGGAGATGATACAGTAAAGTATACCGCTTCTCTGAGTATACCTTTTTGTATCGTTTTAACGTCTAGAAGCATGTTAGTGTTCTACATTCAGTCATGCGCCACATAATGACATTTTAGTCAATGATGGACAGCATGTACGGCAGTGGTACCGTGAGATTAGCACCATGTAGCCTGGGTGTGTCGTAGGCTACACCATCTAGGTTTCTGTAAGTATCTGTGATGTTCGCACAGCGACGAAATCGCCTAACGCCACATTTCTCAGAACGTATCCCCATCATTAAGGGATGCATGACTGTATTTAGAAAATAAAATTAAATCATTAAGGATGAGAAAGTTTAGAAAAAGCTAAAAATGAAAGCAATTGAAACAAGTGAACCCAATTATATTTTAGATGAATATCTCAACCACACTCAAGGGACAAAAGAAAGAACGAATCCCAGTCACAACTTCTGAACACAGTATTTGACTGCATATCTTCAGGCAGATGGGGTAGGGAAGAACTGCAAGCACATCCTTAACTCTTTAATAAGTTTGGTGCTATTATTTTTCTAGCAGTATAGTGAGGCAGTTTTGAAACAATTTTAAATATAGGATTACTCAAATAAGTAAATAACGAAGAAGGATCATGCAAATATGAAATGGAGAAAGTAGAAAAGAGCCTTTAGGGGTGAATGGGAATTGGATGTATTTATGTGAATTCATAATTTCTTTTTTTTTCCTTGATGAAGATTAGCCCTGAGCTAACATCCACCACCAATCCTCCTCTTTTTTTGCTGAGGAAGACTGGCCTTGAGCTAACATCCATGCCCATCTTCCTCTATATGTTGGACACCTACCACAGCATGGCTTGACAAGCAGTGTGTAGATCCACACCCGGGATTAGAACCAGTGAACCCAGGGCCCCCGAAGCGGAGCACACGAACTTAGCCACCAGGCCTGCCCATGAACTCACAATTTCTTTTAAAATATTTTTTGTTTATGTATTGATAGGTATTGACATTTTATATATATATATATATATATATATATAAAACTCTATACACACATACATGTATATGTGCACATGTACATGGATATATGCATTTGTGTACATATGTGTGTACTTGTATGTGTGTGTGTGCAGGTGTGTGTATGCATGCACATATTCCTCACTCAACATCACTGAAAGACACCCCCTGAGCCATGAGCACACATAGCACCCAGATCTTGATCTTTAATCTTTATTCCCTATTCAAAGCAACCAGGGCCTCTTGGAGAAATGGGTGATTGCAGGGTAGGGCAAGAAAGGATGAAGCTGGAACATCTCATTGTGCTAGCAAGTTAAGTAGGTACTGAAAGAATGCAAAAAACTATGACCACAAGGACACAGAAGCCAACTATTAAGGGGATTCTTGTGGGTAGAGATATGGGACCATTTGAGCACCAAAATAATTAAATACAGTAATAAGTTACACACCATTAAAAAATGGAATTCATGCCTCCATACCAATAATGAAATGATAAGTCAATAGCCGAAAAGGGAGGGCTCTTGCTTACAGTGAATGCTGAGTGGAAGGAGTGCTGCTCATTTATCACTACGTTGTCGCGTTGACGGAGGCGAAGCCCTGCAAAGGCACAGAGCTTGAAGAAGCCACGAGCTACTGGTTTGTGTTGACTGAGCTAAGTGTCCGCCCCACCAAAAATCCAGAGGCCTCATGTGCAGGGAAGGCTAGGAGCTGTGCTCAGCACATGAATCTTTTTGTCACAATGAGATCCACTTGTTCTTTTAGAATGTGTTATAACTTTGGAGCCATGACGTTATTTAAAATTTGAAATGAGTAACCATGCGCCAGCAGTTAAATTCTCCCAGGCCTAGCGGGAACAAATATCAGAAGACGGTGAGCATCAACATGCCCCGCTGATTTATGGTGGGAAGAAGGGCGAGATTTATGACCCTGGCGCACAGCAAGCATTCGTTGGTATTAGCATTCAGAATATTCATACGTTACTGCTCTTTCATATTAAATACCTGCTTTTAGATCTTTTGGGGGAAAAGAAACCAATACTTTTCCTTTGGAAAGGCCTGACCATATTGATGATTGTCTGAAGACATGTGGAGTACATTTTAAGTTGAGTCTTATGTCTTGTTTTTTAAAGTGGAATTTGTTTGCATATTCTGTTGGCTTCTCTTCCTCATATTCATAAGTACCCTTCAAGGAATGTAAAATCATAAAAATTTATAGCTAAAAGAAATTTAGAAGATTATTTCGTCAGTCCTCCTTTGAGGCCTAGAGAGATCGCATGCCTTTGTGAAGACTCGCGGTTGGTGAAGGTCATGAACACGCCAAGAATCCAGGGACCTGCCTCCTGTCCAGTGCTCTTGTCAATATCACACATGATTTTTACTAAATCCCTTTTACACCAACTATTTACTTGCTTGTAATTTGATTTAATTTTCAACGTCTATTTGACTGAACTTAAAAATCATTTTTGCCAAATTATTTAATACTATATAATTGAAAAGACTGTCAAGTTCGACATTTTCCTTCAAATTTCCATTAGAATGACCTGGAACCAAGACTCCAAAGAGCTGATGCTGGTAATAACAAGAAAGATAAGAAAAGAGTATCTGAATCAGAAGTGTATTTAGCTTCATAACATCTGGAAGGAGAACATTACTGTGTGTGAAGTGGTATTCCGTTCCAGTCTCCGAATAGAATTCTTTTTCAGGAACAATACAGAAACACCGTAGGTGGTCAGTAATATGTTAGATAATGACATAAAATATGAGAAAATTGTTCAGGACTAAAACACAGCTTAGATTCCCCAAAAGCATAATCTCTACTGTGTTATTATCTCTGCTACAATTTTTTACAAATACAGGGAAAAGCAAAGCGTTCTTAAAAATCTCCAACCTGAGTTGCTTCAGTTGAGGCCTTTAGACATTCCAGTATTTCTTTAATTCATTCATTAACCACATATGTATTGAGTGGTTATTCTGAACCAGACATTGGTCTAGAATACGATACTATCAAACAGCCAGTGCCCTCATGGAGCTTAGAGTTTAGAAGCAAAGACAGGCTAGCAAGAAATTGCGATCAGGCAGGAAAGTCACCACTCCTGGCGCTTTGCAAACCTGGGTCAATCACTATACCAGAGAACACATTTTTAAAATAAAAGGGAGAGTACTAAACCACACACACACCCAAACAAGCAAACAAAATGAAACCAGAACAACAGGAAGCAGGCAAGTCTTACTAAAGAAGAGCCAAGGAAATCATCAGTATTGGACCACAGCCATTTTGTAGGAATCCATGTCAGCTTGGTGTCACCCCAGCAGCCCTCGCAGTTAGCTCAGCTGTTTTTGCTTCTTAAAAGCATTAGATATTCTCAAGCCTAAACTAGTGTCAAAGTCATGGAGTGAAGTTTAAAATGGGAAGATACTGTAGAGGCCTGGTCCAGCTCATCATTTTCCATTGAGTGCACTCAGGGCCATAATGTGACTTCTCCAAGACCTCACAACGATTGTGTTCAAGCTACAGAAGTAGGTCCCACTTTATCCCAAACCTCAGTTCCAGCTATAAAATAAGTCATGGGGATGTAATGGACAGCATAGAGAATATAATCAACAACATTGTAATAACTTTGTATGGCGACAGATGGTAACGACTTATCGTGGTGATCATTTCATAATATATATAAATATTGAATCACGATGATGTACCTGAAACTAACAGGATATTGTATGTCAATCATATTTCAATTAAAGAAATATTATGGGCATGAGTGGGGAAAGAAGGAGGAAGGATATTTCTAGCATAGTAAAATGGAAATCTCCAATCAATTCTGCTGTAATTCATATAGAATTTAAAGCTAAAAATCCAGACAGTCAATGATGTGTTCGATAACTCATGCTGGGATCTATTTTTTCAGTAATGCTTATCTTTCCAAGGGGCATAGTTAATTTCTTCAGTACTCTGTAAATTATTACAGAAATTACAAATCTACTAGAAAATCAATACAACTAATTGTAAATTAATAGATTTCTAAGTGTGAAGGAGCGTGTAATAATGTAGATGAGTTCTTTAAAGAAGATGCCAGTCCCAGCGTCAAGGGCTCAGGGCTCCAGCTGTTTCATGTGCCATCTTCAAGTGTAAACACATTTCTTTCTTTCCCCCAACTCTCCCCCTCCACCCCCTTATTTCCCACTGATTTAGTCTGCTACTGCCGCGAATAACATTTCCATTAGCCACCTACTGTTAAATCGCAGAGTAACTATGATAAAAAAAAAATTCCAACATGCAAACAAACCAATAGAGAAGCAACTGGAGTTACCGTCTGTCTCAAACATTTTTTATGGAGCCCACCAGTGTTCCAACTAAAGGAAAACAACATGCAAAGTTAAATAAATTGGATCTAATAGAGGCTCCAGAATGTGTGTTTATAACAAGTGCAAATCTGGATGGGGTGTCTTTATAATTCTATTCTTGATATGCTGAATAAATAATCTTTACCACTATATTTGTGTGTCCATGAATTTTAGCATGGCGCTAGTTATTTTTATGTAAATATCACATCATTGCCAATCCATTTTAGGCAATGATGGGCTTGTCAATAAAAAAGATCAGTCATTATCATAATTATATTGAGGTGATCAATGAGACTATGTCATGGCCTTGTTCTGCCCTGTGCACTTGGATGAATGCAAAAGAAATAATGTAAATTTACATTAATTTAGCACTTCAAAATTTACAAAATGCTTTTGGTTTAGATTTTGGTTTCACAGCTATAATTTGGGGCAGATATAAATACCATCCTAAAGATGAGACAGCAGATTCAGAGAGGTTAAGAAACCTACTCGGGGTTTACAGGTAATTACTAGTCAGGATGCTTTCACGGACTAATGATCTCATGCCCAGGGCTAGTTATATAGGTAGTACCCTGTTTCAGTACATAGTGTGGTTCCAGAATTGTATTTGGACTGCAGATCACTCAAAGTCGAGCTCTAAGTTTACTTAATAATGTAGGTGACACCTGGGCCACTGGTGGGAAGGACTATAGGCACAATCAATAGTGAAGGGGCTGGGCACATTGGCCCAGACACCCAATCTCCCACAAAGCTTTCTTCTAGCTTGCAGGGGCCTGGGAGATGGTCAAGTTGGTCCCAGCCCTCTCTACTCTGTGACTGAGGAAATGGCTAGGTACCTAGAGCAGAGATGCAGGACAAATATCTGTCATCTTAGCCAGTGGGGCTGGTCAAAGATTCAAAGGCTGGTTGCTTCCCTTCTCCATATACTTGTGATATTTGGTGACTTTCTGCCCTCAAGGTGGTTTTAGTGTATAAGGGGGTGGGGGTGGGGCAGTAGGAACTGGGGGATGGGGGAAAAAAAGAGTTTGCCTACTCAGCTTTAAGCCGAGAAGCTGGACCATACCGTACTTCCACTAGGGAGCTAATCACAGCCAACACTGGTTCAGCAAGAGGAGCACTTTAGCCTTTTTGGCTGAAGTTCAGGCCTAAGAGAATCTCAATATAATCAGAGTGTGACTACTGCATTTTCAGTTCATCAGCAATGAGCAGGTATGTAGGGTACTCTGAGGCTAAAATTCTAATTTAATGTAATTTAACCAAGTCATAAAAATTCAGCACGTTACTACTATTTGACATTTATGAGCTGTAATCATGTACGGGCCATGTGCTTTTCAGAACATAAACCTGATCTGAAAATTTAAAATCTAAGTCAGCTCAAAAAGAGAATCAACTAAATTCTTTATTAACTTGAGCCCCACATTTCGTTCCAGCATTCATTATTCATGAGAAATAGACAAGTTCAATATATATAAACAAACCAAACCAAGCTAAAACAAAATGAATCCATAAAACCCACGTTTGAGGTTAGATGCTTTTATTTTTTAAAAAAATTAAACTTCTAAAACAAGAGCTGGGGTAAATACAGAATCAACCCTGTCTCCTACTCCTTTCAAATCTGTAATTCAGGATGATCCATGATATTTAAAATCGTGACCTTGAGGCCTTATGATCGGCTAACCATCAAGAGAGGCTATGTTTAATTTCTTGTATTTATTCAGGCTAGTAACATTGTTCAACAAAAAATTGTCGAGTAAAATTTTCTTATTAAATACCACTTAACAGGGAACAAAGCTAGTGTTATGGACTGAATATCTGTGTCTCTGCAAAATTCATAGGTTGAAATCCTAATGCCCAAGAGGATGGTATTACGGTAGGACCTTTGGGAGGTGATTAGGTCTTGAGGATGGAGCCTTCATGGATGGGATTAGTGCCTCATAAGAAAAGATGAGAGAGCTTGCTTCCTCTCTGTCTCTACCACGCAAGGATACAGTGAGAAGGTGGCCATCTGCAAACCAGGAAGGGGGCCCTCACTAGGAACTGAATCAGCTAGCACCTTGATCTTGGCCTTCCCAGCTTCTGAACTGTGAGAAATAATTTCTGGTTTTTTAGCTACCCAGTCTATGGTATTCTGCTATAGCAGCCCAAACTAACTAACTAGCTTCCCCTGAATAAGTAATAAATGCTCATTAGAAAGACTATGTAAAATTGAGAAAATAATACTTTATTAAAAAATTCAAAGGGCCAGCCCAGTGGCATAGTGGTTAAGTTCACGCACTCTACTTCAGTGGCCCAGGGTTTGCAGGTTTGGATCCTGGGCACGGCCCTACACACCACTCATCAAGCCATGCTGTGGCGCATCCCATACACAAAGTAGAGGAAGATTGGCAATAGATGTTAGTTCAGGGCCAATCTTCCTCATGCACAAAAAAAAATCAGGACTTCTAATACCCAAAGATATTGCCTCCTATGTTTCTAAAGGCATATTTTTCCCTCCAAATTCAAAATTTTAATTCTTGATTTTTGTTTAACATATTAGTATTTCCCATGTTTTCGAAATTCCCTTCTAAGATTTCAATGGCTGCATAATTTCAGTGGATGCACAAAGAATATATATGCTCAACTGTTCCTCCATAGAATCCTGCCAGAGAGTTCTCAGACTTTCCGGTTAACCACGGTTGTTCTTCTCTAGAGCAGTCACTCCAGTACGTTCAATACATTGTACCAGACCCAAAATACTGACTTCGCCCAGTTAGCTCAGCTGCTTTCATTTTTCTAAAGGGTTTAAATATTCTCAAACCCAAAGTACTGTCAAAGTCAGGGAGCTGAGGTTTAAAATCGGAAGAGATCTAGTGCAGCCCGTCACTTGCCATTGAGTGGACTCGGGTGATAACGTGACTTCTCCAGCATGGCACACAGTTGACCAAGATCAGAGGAGATCAGGTCTCCTAATGCACCATTGCATTTATGCCAGTGGGTCTCAATGCTGTCGAAGCCAACACTCTTGTAATGTAAATATTTTCTAATTTTCTCTTTCCTATCCTGAAATGTAATTCAGATGATAAAACTTACTTACACAAATGTATTTTTAGAGCCAATCTAAAAAAATTTAATGTAATGAGGACATAAAAGAGAAATTATAATAAAATGATATAGCTTTACTGAAGACATACTGATGTCAGATGCTCACAACTGTATGTAAAATCAATAAATATGACAACTACTGTTATGTAGAATCTCCATACATGTGACAGCACAAATTCAGGTTGATACGCTTGGGTTACATTGGCAATTCATATACCACTAGTGGGGTTACCCCTGTTGATGTGATTTTCTGAATCGGTGAACAAATCTTGGTGAAAAATTAGGGGAAAAAAAGTACAATCCTTTATTTATTTATTTTTTGGAGGTGAGGAAGATTGCCCCTGAGCCAACGTCTGTGCCAGTCTTCCTCTATTTTATGTGTGGGATGCTGCCACAGCATGCCTTGATGAGCGGTGTGTGGGTCAGCACCCAGGATCCAAACCTGCGAACCCCAGGCCACTGAAACGGAGCACGCAAACTTAACCGCTGCATCACTGGGCCGGCCCCAGTGCAATCCTTTATTATACACAGTACTTGAATTCCTAGAAAATTCAGTGTAGCTTAAAACCATGCCAAAGATCATTTGTGTCTGTGTTTCAGAGTTGGATTCTGGGCTCAGGTAATTACAAGCTGGTTTTCATCTACATAAATGTCCCCTAGAAGATTCAAAAGCCATGTGAGAAACAACTCTTTATTGTATGGAACTCTCCTGCACACTGCAGAAGAGTTGGTGTCTACCCACTGAATGTCATAAACTGCCTGTCATTTTGACAAGCAAAAACAGTGCCCTCACAAATTTCCAAAAGCTGCCGTGGGGTGTGGTATCTGTTCTCTCTGAGAAGCTCTGATCTAAGGCCATGTCGCCTCCACTGCTATAAGAAGAACATTCTAAAAAGAGACTTTTGGAGAAACTTTTTTATTTTTTTGAGGAAGATTAGCCCTGAGCTAACTATTGCCAATCCTCCTCTTTTTGCTGAGGAAGACTGGCCCTGAGCTAACATCTATGCCCGTCTTCCTCTACTTTAAACATGGGACACCTACCACAGCATGGCTTTTGCCAAGCAGTGCCATGTCCACAGCTGGGATCCGAACTGGTGAACCCCGGGCCACCAAGAAGCAGAACATGTGAACTTAACTGCTGCACCACTGGGCTGGCCCCTTGGAGAAACATTTTGACCTTCCTGGTGCAAAGGAGTTTCCTTTGTGAGAGAGTGTGATCATAAGTTCTCTATTATTTCTTATCCTTTTAAAATATGATGTGTGGTGGTGATGATGGTGGAGATAATGACATGGATACTGGGTTAAGATGATGAAAAGAGGATCTGATAATTCTGTTATTTCTCAGCTAAAATAATATCGCCCTCCTCATTCAGCCCCCAAGCCTCAAACACATTTAAGCACAGGTACCTTGCATTTATACTTGTGTTGCCCTCATTTTTCAAAATTATTTACTAGATTTTTGTCCTCTCTTTGCAAAACCTCAGTTCATTGGGATACATATCCAAATTCAAGGTTTGCCTGACAATCCTGTCCCTAAGAGTAATTTTCTAGCTACATTCTAAACCACACAGTTGAGTTTCAAAAGGAACATTCTAGGAATTAACATTTGGGCTGTTTGAATCATGTTGACAAATGCATTTCTCTCTTTGATGCCATGTATTTCTGAACAAGAAATGACAAACATCAATAAATTCATACTGAACTTGCAGAATGTCGTAAAAATGTTTGTTGTGCTGCGAAGCAAGGCAACATGCTACCAGTCTGTTCTTTCCCATAAGAACATTCTTCTTTGAATTGCAATTTTACCATGTATTTACCTTTATAATACAAAAGCCTGTGCAATCAATGAGAAGAATGTCTATATCTTTGGTATCATAGAAATTTGCATATCAAAAATCTGCAATCATGTAGGGATAGAGCACATAGAAACATACAGTTCAATAAGCATAGTATTTTTCTTGGTGTTTTTGAGTGAAAAGAAACCTTAAAGCAATACTTTCTCCTGAGTTCTGAATGTTTTCCAAAGAAATCCTCCACGTCTCTCTTTCATTTCTATTTTACATAAAGAAGTAGAGAAATGTTGTGATGTAATATTTTCTTGTGTAATAGCATTAAATTAGCCTCTTTCTTCTGGAAGGCTAAAAGCACTTTTCTGCTTCCTCGTTTTATCATTATATATAGCAAATTTGTGGAACAGGACAAGACAAGCGTTATTCCTATTTTACAAGTAAGCAAACTGAAGTACAGAGGCATTAATAGAAAAGAGCAAGAGCCTGCACCAGACTACTCCATGGAAGAGGGACACTTGTGATACCAAATCTCTTAATCTCAAGATGATGTGCCCGATATGCAGTGAGCCAAACACTGAAACATTGGTGCTTGGAGATGGAGAAAGGTTTTATTTGAATTGGCCAAGACAAGAAGGTGGGAGCATGAGTTCTGTCAAATCTTCTGTCACAAAAGCAGAAAGCAGGGGGTTTTCTAGAGCTGAGGGGCTTGGCATGAAGAGCTTTGGAGAAACAAAGGGGCCACTCCCAAAAGGCCCTAGGCAATCTGACTTCTGGCAATGGCAGCTGAGGGCCAGCCATCCGTGAGGGCAACCCCCACAAAGGCATTCTCTTTCTTCTAGAAAACAAGCTCACAAATCCTCCAGACCCCTGAGTCCCCCCTCAAGTTGAACAGGAAAATAGCAAATTGCTTATTGAATGTCTACAGTACCCCTCAGGTACCAGAGTCCTTTGCAGCAAGCTAGGTCCTAGAGCAGTGGGTGAGGGAAAGCCAGGGAGTGCCTGCTGACCACCTTGAACCTGACTCACATCCAAGGAGGCCCAGCCATGGCTTGGAGGACCTGAGGAGTTGGCTTGACTCAAATGTTCAAATACCTCCCAGAAGGGCATACAGGCAGGTCATTAGAAGTCATTTAGAGGTACTTTACTTTTTCCTGGTAAACAATTTCAAAGATAATACCTTAACTCAGGCAAATACTAAAATTATCTTCCCTCCTACACCGTTCTTTTACTTTCTTCTTGAAGTGAAAATAGAGCATATCAGAGCTTAGAGAATAAAGAGTGTGTGTGTGTGTGTTGGGGTAGGGGATGGAATTAAGGAGTTGCTAAATCTCAGAGGGAGGGAAGCATGCCACACTTGTACCAGCTGCATTTATGACTGAATAGCCAAAGAGAGAGTGTTTTCTCTTCGTTTCAGTGTTCACCATACACATCCAAGCAGAGTCTGGGGTGGAAGGAAAAGGAGTGGTTTGCCTCTTGAGTATTATCTGAATAACTCTTCAGTGGCTCACCTGCCTTTCTTAACTGCAAGAAATTGATTTCTGTAGGAAAATGATTGTGATTATGCAAAATCAGTATCTTAAAGTACACATTAAAAGAAGAATGAAATCCATCAATTTTTTACGTTTCCTATGAGGAAGAGGGTAGGCGAAAAAACAAGCCAGCTTAATGATATTTGACCTTTCAGTTTAAATTAGCATCTTTGACCAAATGCGCAGCCACTCAATGGTTTACACATTTGCTTCAGCTAACTTCCTCTCTTCCAACAGCGTGGATAAAATCTCATCATAGGACAGAGGATTGAGAAGCATCAATGGTCACCAGAGATAGGGGATTTGACAAGCTATGGTCATGGTCTAACACACCAGAACAATGAGTAGAGATTGCGAACATGAAGTCATGCAATTGGATTAGAAAACAAAACGGTGACCTACCAGACATGGCACATGGCATCTGCATGGAGAACAAAGCAAGGGTCTTAGGAATCCACTGGGAAAGCAACAAAGTAAGAGAAAGGTATGAGATAATTGGATTATAGGAGACACCTATCCGTGAATTTCACAGGAATTTAAACGTGGGGCAGTGCTAATCCACTCTGCTAAATCTTTGCTGCCACACCTGTGAATGCTGCATCGGGGTGGAAATTGCTGCAGGCCAGAGAGTAGGGAGCCCAGGTCTAGCCCTTCCTTGCTGTGCAGCGTCAGGCAGGTGTCTTTGTTCCTTCCCAACTCAGTGTCCTCCTTTGTAAAAGGACTGAATTAGACTGAGGTGTTTCAGAGGCCCCTTTTGATTCCAAAGAATCTAAAATTCTGTGGCATCTCAGAATAACCCAGAGTAATGCAAATGCCACTTTTTAATAGCTAGCATTAAAAACAACAAAATAGCGAGGACTGCCTACAGGCGTCAGGATTACCGTGAACCCAAATGGAGCACATTCATCACAAATAAAAGAATATGCATCTGGTCTCTTCTACAGGAATCAGATCATCCTGAGGAAGAGAAATGTGTCAAGGGGTACCGGATTATGTGCCGAAACAGGAAATATTGTTCTAGTTGCGAGTGACCTTTCATAGTGAGATCATTCACTTGCTGGTTATGCTGTCAAGTAACTTACTACTGCCCTTTAAAGGTCATTGCCATGGGTGTGCCCCTGGGCGCTTCCTAATATATGCCTCTGATTTACTTCTGCCCCATAAAATGCACCCTATAATGAAGCTTGCCCCTCCATCACTCTTATTCTGATGGGAGACACAGTTCCCCTTGTATTATAAGCATATTGCATTGAAAAACGTTAGTGGAGGAGGGGGAGAGAAAGAACACTTCGCTGCAAAACCTTTGTTACCCAAACTGATCAGGGAAATCAAGAGTAGCCCCACTAGTGCCGCAGGGAGAGCTCCTCTCTTCTGTAAAAGTGTAACCGAAACCGAAGTGGGTTCCCTCCTGGCGAGTTAAATCAGACTCTCCACCAGAAGCAGTTGTCTCACAAAGTAAAGTATATTTGCGGCAAATAGGAGACCATGAGGAATCATTTCCAGAGTCATGGCTCCCTGAACAATAGGAAGCAGGGACATTTATTTGGGATGGGGATGAATATTCAAAAGGGAGAGGTGGGTATTCGCTTGCGCACACTGAGTTGGAAAACATGCTTCCACATACACTGCAGGTTGCAGTCAAAAGCCCCAAGCTCCTCCTGGAGAGATCTTAGCATTAAAAGTAAGGCAAAGGTCATAGGCGTAGCTCTCATGGTGAGGCTTGGTCTGCTTCACGGTGGTTGGTGACTGCATCTCTTTAACATAACGAAAGGAAAAAACAATTTGGAAAAAGTGAAAATATCCAAACCCACCCCTGAGTTCCTCGGGGTAACTAGTCGGTGACAAAAGCACATACAAGATTTGTTTGTTAGTAGGTTTTGAGTCTAGTAGGGTATGTATACTCAGCTCCAGGTAAGCCTCCTCTTCAAGCTTTTCGGGTTCAAGGTGGTAGTCCTGGAGCGGCCAAGTCATACTTGGTTCTAATTATCTAGCAAAATAGGCTAGGGCTCCATGACTGAAAGTACTTACTAAGGTGAGAGGTACCTGGGGCTGGTTCAATAGCAGGCTGGGGAAAAAAGGAGGATGGCCAGAGCAGGGTCCCCAATAGACCAGCCTAAAGCCAAACTATTAGATTAGAGCTCCTTAAGAGCACCATAGGCGTGGAAGTCCTGTGGCCGTAAGTGGGTTTGGTCCCAATTATGGAGAGAGGGGACCTGGGGTGGTGAGCTCATTAGGAAGACATTAAAATATGTCTTTAGTAAGTATTTTTTGAAACATCTGTTGAAAGATCTGTTGATGAAAATAATCCATAACCAATCTATAAATGAAAATTTGGGTGAGTTTATTCTGAGCCAAAATGTGAGGCCCATAGTCCGAAGGCAGGAAGGGCACCAAAGAAGTGGGGTGCACAGAGTAGTTATATACCCTAAAGAGGATGTTTCACATATAATTGAAATGTCCCTTTTACAATAGTCATGAGATTGCTCTGTTGGCACAGCAATTGATGGACACAGCAGGTAGTGGGTCTGCTGTCTTGGTGGACACAGCAGGGTGGCAGGTCTGTTGTCTCGAGCTGGGTGGTCACAGGTGAGCTGGGTGGTCACAGGTGAGCCCAGTAATCAGTTTCTAGTCTAGGAAGAGATGTTTATCCTTAAGGAAATGCCAATGTGGGGGGAAGTTGCACCTTTATCTTAAGGGCATTTGCTCTTGCCATAGGAAATGCTTAGCAGATATACAATGCATGCTCAATGGCCATGTCAGGCCTTCTTGGAAAAACAAAGTCAGACTGAATTAGGTTTACACCAAATGGCTTCCTCATATACTCCAATATATCCTACTGCTTGCCATTTCTATTTGTCAGATCAAAAAAAGAGCTTTCTTCAAGAATAGTGACAGGCAAAGAAAGGAAATGTGGAGTGGAGTAGATTTGAAAATCAACAGGGACAGAGATATCAAGTGGTGTCTGGATACATTAGTTACCTAGGGTAAATTATCACCAACTTGATACTCAAAACAGCAGAAATTTATTCTCTCGTAGATCAAGAGGCTAGATGTCTGAAATCAAGGTATCAGCATGGTTGGTTCCTTAAGGAGCCTCTGAGAGAGACTGTGCTCCATGCCTCTCTCCTAGATTCTGGTGGCTCCAGCTATCCTTGACTTGTAGATGCATCACTCCAATCTCAAAGTCTGTCTTCTCACGGTTCCTCCTGTGAGTTGTGTCTGTGTGTCTCAAATATCTCTATTCTTTCTCTTACAAGGACACCAACTATTGGATTTAGGGCCCATCCTACATCCAGGAGAATCTTATCTCAAGATCTTAATTATATCTACAAAGTTCTTATTTCCAAATAAGATCACGTCCACAGGTACCAGGAGTGAAGACTTGGACATATCTTTTTGGGGCCACTATTCAAACTACTACACTGAGGTTAGTATTTAACACAAAAATAATCAATTATGTCTAAGAAAGAGTATGAGCCAAAGGTAGGCTCTTCTCATTCTTATTCTCCATGCATGTGAGGGAATAACCTGAAAGCCACTTCTCTGCAAATAGTCAGGTTGAGAATGCAAGCCATACACACCCACACTCTAAGCAACTGGGTCTACGCTGATCCATTCTTGCATTAAATAAGCATACATACATGCCAAATTACCCCTTTAGTAAGTGTGGTGCTGCCTGACTACCCAAGCTTCAGGCCAGGCCTCATGGATTATTGTTTTAAAAGTGGCTAACAGGCAACTTTACCTTTGATGCTGTGGCTTTGACTGGTAATGTGAAGCAAAGGTAGGAAGGGAAAAATTAAGCCAACATATTCTATAGTTAAGGTTGCGTCTTACAGAATATAATTCATGCTTAACATTACACAAATTGACCTCTTGGTACTATGTCTCTTGAAGCAGAATTTTTAAATATTTTCATTCTTATGAATAAGTTTTTTTTAAGAAAAAATTAATGCATATTAAGCCATTCTCCTTTTGTGAAATTATGTTTTAAAAGGGAAAGGATATTGGATTGGAAAACATAAGTCATGGTTCTAGAATGGGCTGCAGTGCCAACTGGATGAATTTGGCAAGTCATTCCTGGATTATGTGCAGTTGGTTGTCCTTTGTAAACCAGGGGAAAACAAACTGCCCAGATGTCTACCTAATGCTATGCCAGAGTCATACCCAAGATAACTATGTCCCAGCATCTGACCACGTTAGCAATTCCAGGGGCCAGACTCAAGTCTTGCCACAGAATTGAGGAATTTAGAAGGGGGATGGCAGGAGAGCCAATAAGAAGGTTATAAGATTTGAAAACCTTTGGTGGCCTCTTCCAACTTTCTTTCCCTACGTTGCTTGGTGTTGTAGTTGCTTTGCTGACCAACAGTCCTTGTCAAATCCGGCACCAGAATGGTCAATCCTACTGATGCTGGGAGAGAGAACAGATAAAGTCACACTTACCATAGTTTCTCTACATAGGAGAGAAATCTTTCTTAGAAGTATCCAAGGTGGAGTTGGAAAGGCCCTTGAGCCATCATCTTACCCTGCTTAGCCTACTTAGCCTCCTTAGTCTGACCATGACCGTCATGGCAAACGTTAAATTAGGGGATGATTTTCCAGCAGAATCGTCATAAGCAAAGACAGGAAAGCTCCAACCTCCAGGGTAGAAAAGAAATTTATTCCTCTGTCTTCCACTCAGCACTACCAGATTCCATGCCAAAATGAGTTTGGAAGGAATTTTTCATTTAGGTCAATATATTCCTGGGGCCTTAGGAAAGTACTTTTCCTTTATTAAACTTACCACCAATCCTGATGTGCAAGTCTTCAGAGCAGACCACATGGGTACCGACAGAGGCTCTGTATGTATATGTATGTGTGTTGGGGGGTGGTTGGGGGAGAAAGAGAGAGAGCGATGGAGTGAACAAAAATTGGATCCTACTTGCCAGGGGCATGGATAAAGACTGGAAGTTGTAATTACTAGTCATTTGATCTTGGGAACTCAATAGCCGACCCTCAACAACCAACAGAGGTAATACTACCAACCCACCTTTGTCTCTGCCGTTTACCCCATCAGACAAAGAATAAATAATCGGGCATTACTTCAGGTCTTTTATTTAAAGCCTTAAAATAAAACCTCTAGCTGTCTTTTATTTTGAAATTCAATCAGTCACATTTCAGGATGTGGACTCTTCTTGACTGAGAGGTGTAGTCCAGAGATCATGTAGATTAAGAAATTCAGATCCTCTAGCAAGGCAAGCTGACCTGACCTATAGCAGTGCAAGCCTAACTCATCCTTAAAATAGGGCCATCTGCAGGTTTCCTGGTCCAGGCTCACTTGGGTAGGCTGACCAATAAGTCACTAGACAAGGATTTTCAGGCGCCATCCCTAGGTAGATTTGCCTTGTGCTGAGGATGTCCTAAGACATTAAGAAAAGATTTAGGGAGAGGTTACTTCCTTAGACTGTGAACAGGAACAGTTGATCATTATTTTGTGGTAATAAAGCAGGACTCAGCAGGAGAAAGAATGGCACCTCGGTGGAGTGGTTCAAACCAAAGTCTGCATCATCTTAGGAAGTTCCGCATGGAAGCATCAGGTGATATTGCTAATAACCAGAGAGCTAGCCTATCCTGATTGCAGGATTATGTGAGTCAAAGGTCTATAGAAGAATATGTCTTCCCATCAAGGATTTAGGAAGGTTTGATATTGTCATGCATCTTTTTTTTCAAGTTGGAAATTGCCTAGGACTTCTCTCAGGTACTTGAGTAAATCTTCGTTTTTAAACCAAGATTTAAAATGTGTATATGCATACCTAAACATATACAGCCCTCCTAGGAGCTAGTACTTCAAGTTCCCTAAGACGCTTTAACAGTTGGGAATTTTTCAGTGGGAAAATTCGTGGCTGGTTAAGTTGAGTCATTTATGAATAATAGTAGAGCTTCAAGTGAAGTAAAAATTCTTTGTAATTCAAGAGGTGATTGAGTCGTCAATGAAGCTACAAATTGTGTTCAACTTCTAGGAAATAGGAAGTATGTGATGGGGAGGAGTGAATCAGTTATATTCATCACCAATCTGTGCTAAGCCAAGCTTTAGTCTCTCAGTTCTCTAGCTAGTTGTTTTGAAGACTATGGAAGAGAAGTATTTTGTTCCTAATACTTCATTGCTAAATCAAAGAATTTTTATTTCTAGCAGTATTAATCAAAGGAAAAAGATCTGGTACTTTTCATTTACTCAAGTGGTATTTATTGAGCACCTGCTTTGTGCTGACTGCTCTATCAGATATAGTCACTCAGTGGAAATTTAGATACAGACTGTACATTCATAGAGCTTGGAGACTAATAGAAGTGATTGACTAATTGACAGTGTGATAACCATGCAGTTGATAACCAATGACCTGTCTTCCCTTGTCTAAGTCCAGCCCCCTACCCTTGGGGTGGGCCTCAACAGCCAGGTTAAAATACAGGACTCTGACCCCTATCCATAGGGATTATCCCAGGAATGGGTACTCAATGCCAACTGGTCAATCAGAATCTCTTCTTGTCTTTTAGAATTGGGGGTTGAGAAATGCTGGTATATCAGAGTGAATTACATGAACTGGGTAAACAGGAGGTGGGGGACAGAAAAGGACAGGCAGTTGGCCTGGCATGGAGATGCCTAAAAGAGAAATCTGGCCTTCGAGAGAAAGATGTAAGAAGAGAAATAGTAGCAAGGCACTGAGAGACTCCCAAGAGAGGAAGAGAGGGAGCCTGAGCAATCAGTAGCCCTATTCCCTGATGGCTTCCCAGCCATCAAATTGATCGCCACATTTCTTGAGGCATAGTTGTTCAGCTTTGCTTCGGGTTCCATCACATACACCAGCACATTTTTTTCAATAATTTTTTAACTTGCCTTGTTTAAAATGGGGTTCTATTAATTATTACCAAAGTTATCAAGACTGGGACATATTCCTATAGGAGTAAGAATGTTATGCTATAGGATCCCTTAGGAAAGAACTAACTCAGTCTTGTGGGAACCTGGAAGGATTCCCAAGTGAAGTGCTCTCTGAGCTGAGTCCTAAAGGTTGAGTAGAAATCAGCCAGGCAGACAGCAGGGGGTGAACAGGCAGAGGGAATAGCACGTGCAGAGCTCAGAGACTAGACAGCATGGCACATCCTAGGAGCTACAAAGGTTCTCTGTGGATGAAGCACAGGTGGGGACAGGATGTATGCTTGTGAGAGGATAGCATCAGTGTCAAGAGATGAGACTTGACAGGTAAACAGGGACCACATCACACAGGGCCCGATTAAGTCATGCACCTTGTACAACTTGGAATTTGAACAGAAAGCCTTCTTTAAGGAAGCTAGTTCTGTCTGGCTTGGGCAGAAGCAGCACGATGCCAAGTCATATTGGAGCCTGAGGTTCGGATTTGCCACAAGCAATATAGCATCATGTGGAAAACAATGTATAAAAATTGCTTAATGATTTTCAAAATTGCATTCTCAGCCACGGTCGTTGTCTTCAACTGGGTTTCCTGAAAACAGATTCTGAGATGGGAGTTGAGTTCCGAAGATGTCCTTGAGGAGTGCCCTCAGAAGGAAGGGAAGATTGGGCAGAGGGAAAGCTGACCTGCAGGGAACTCCTATAGGATTCTGGAGCCGGGAAGGCTCTTTTGAGTAGTCCTAATTGAGGCAAGGGGCCCAGGCCTTTGCATCCATATAGAGGCCAGTGGGGTGCTGGAGAAATGGGAGGACAGTTCTCTGATTCCAAGGGCAATTTCTAGTAGAGGATACAACAGTCAGTAACTGATACTTAGAGTTTTCCTGTAAATCTTCTCATTTCAAAGCTTTTAGAAGCTTAACCTGTATTTACAAGTATTTATAGTGAGTGGGCCAGAAAGAGTTCATCAGTTTATTAGGTGGAATCCTGTTAGTAGTTCCATTGTGAAAATGATAATTGTTGGCGTGAGTAATAGCTTAAAGAGAACGATACTTATGCCATAATATTAAATGACTGATTCAACATTTATTTCCACTGTGTTCTTCCACTGTGTGAGATGTTGAGAATTTAAAGACTAAAATGGGCAAGTTTTTTTGGTCCTTACAAAATTTAAAGTTTAGTGTGGGAGACTTACTACCATGATCATTGCAGTAAATATGACCTGAAAAAGGCATGCACCACGGCTATGGGAGAGCCCACTCTGGATTTTGAAAAGGAGAGGATGTCTGAATAGAGTCTTGAAGCATGACAAAGAGCTATTAGATGTAAGAGGTGAAGTATGGAGTTAAGAGAGAGAAAGGCCTATTCCCAACATTGCAAGTAGTTCAGTATGACTGGGGTATCCTGTGGGATAGTAAGAGAGAAGCCCAAGTGTGGCTGAAGACCAGGCTCTGAGGGGTCTTGAATGACATAAAAATGGACTTGCCCTTTCCTGAAAGACACAGAGTCACTGAGGTTTTTGAAGATAGGCTATATTCTGAGACTTAACTTGAGAAAGTTGTATCTCGCAGCAGAGTGGAGAATAGATTAAGTTCCCAATATAGTTTGGTTAAGCAACTGTATTAGTTATCTACTGCTGCATAACAAATTACCACAAACTTGAAGGCTTAAAAAAAAATATACCTTTACCATCTCATAAGATTGTAATTAAGGTCTTAGGCAGGGCTGAGTTCTCCTCAGAGGCTTGGCTGGGGAAGGATCCACTTCCAAGCTCTCGTAAGTCATTGGCAGAATTTGTTTCCTTGCAGCTGTAGGATTCAAGGCAGCTTGCTTCTTCAAAACCAGCAACAAAGAGAGAGAGACTAGTAGCAAGACAGAGTCTTATATAACACGATGTAATCAAGAGAGTAACCTCACCTTTGTCATATCCTATGAGTTAGAAGCAAATCACAAGCCCCAATCACACTCAAGAGGAGGCCATTTTACAAGGGTGTGAACACCAGGAATTGAAGCCACCTTAATGTTTGTTCACCAGCCACCCTGCTGTATGTTCCCTCTTAGTCCAGCTGTGAAAGAAAATGTGGGCTGCAAAGCGTCTTCTCTGGCACAACCTGTTGTTCTAAACAGAGGAACTTTGATCTTGGTAAAATTCTAGAAACTGAAAAGTCTATCAGGAAATATTTATGTGGTATCAGCAATCATCATATGTTCTGCTTTACCACCAATATTGTATTTGCTGCATCATCTTGTGGTCAAAGGTGGCATTATGGTTCAGAAAGTGTGTGATTAATTAAATTATGCCATAACATGTTTAGAGGACTTCTAAAAACAAATGCTCAGTCAACTTCTACCATGTATTTCTTGAATGCTTAGTGATTGAGACATCTTAAAGTCTTTTTCTCCAATTTACTATTGTGTGTGTTATTTTCCTCTTCATTATATCTTATCCATATAATTTATATTGAATACAAATATTAGAGACAATATCCACCTGTGTGTAGTGTTTTTTGAATGATGTGTAACGTACCGTCAGGCAGTTTGGGTCCCCAATACATGCCATCTGGTGAGTCAGTGATACGTGTATGAATAAACAGTGACTCTGCTGTTTAACTACTTAGTATGTGCATTTAATTAGGTGCACAAATTCCTACAGGCATGTGGTTAAAGGGGCTTTGGCAGATTTCCCTCCAGAGGGCCTGGCACTATGTCCCTGGAACTCTCATTGGCATTGGAATTCCAAAGATGCCTGCAAGTGTAACAGTAGGTCGGGGTTTAATATCATTGAGGCCTTTGTCAGCTCACATTGCAGCTTACAGCCCAAGCAATTTAATAACTCGGACTGAAATAAGGTCTGATTATTTTCAATGTACTATATCTGTTCATTTCACACAAAATTATCACTTTTGAACAAAAAGAAAAAGATGAACATCACAATAGGAAAACAACCTATGTAGGAGGTTTTATCCTTCCAGTAGTTTTTCTTCAGTTGTTTTCCTTTGTGTTACAAAGTAACTCAATGAGCATGGTATATAGAAACCAGACTATTGGTGGTGAGCACGACCCAGTCTATACAGAAACTGATATATAATAATGTACACCTGAAATTTACATATGTTATAATCAATAAGAGTTCAATAAAATAATTTTTTTAAAAAAGAAAGAAAAATGTCTCTAACAAGACTGGCAAAAAAAAAAATAAGTAAAAATCTACAAAAATAAAATATTTTTTCTAAAATGCAGTGGTCAAAACATGGTACTTTGGAATCCAATTTAAAGTATTTCAGACTAAAATTGATTGTGTGTCGATTGTGTGCATGTGTGGTTTTTATAAATGGGTACATTTATCAGTAGATAGTATTGAATTCCATTTGAGACACTGCAGGAGGAAGGAAGTGAGAACCAGGAAGAAACCGCCTCGAGTTCTGGCGCTCACACGCTCTCTGATTTAGGGAGAATTAATATTTCCTGGGTGTCAGTTTAGCTCTAACCATCAGGTTCTCTGAAGAGATGCAAAACAGAGGCACACATACATGAGACATGATAGCATGTCCTATCTGACTTGGTCTTTATTTTTATTTATTTATTTTTTTTGAAGAAGAAGAAGATTAGCCCTGAGCTAATATCTGCTGCTAATCCTCCTCTTTTTGCTGAGGAAGACTGCCCCTGAGCTAACATCCGTGCCCATCTTCCTCTACTTTATATGTGGGCCGCCTGCCACAGCATGACTTGCCAAGTGGTACCATGTCCACACCTGGGATCCGAACCCGTGAACCCCAGGCTGCCAAAGCGGAACATGTGCACTTAATCACTGTACCACCAGGCAGGCCCTGACTTGGTCTTTAGACATCAGGACATCAGTGTAACTAAATGCTTTGCCTGCCTTCTCAGCAGCCTGTTTGTGATCCCCAGAGATGCAGAAGCGGGGCTGGGAGTGTGGGGAAGCCCCACAAGGTGTGAGCATCTGAGTCTCAGTGCGGTGGCTGCAGGGACACCGTGTCTTCCACAATGGACAGATATTGCTCTGTCTGCTGTTGGCCAAGAGCTCCCTGTGGGAAGTCTGCATCCACAGCTGTGGGCATGTTAAGGGGCTTACTGAAAGAATGTCCAATTAGGCCAAAGAATGAAGAGATGGTGAGGTCAAGCAGTTAGAGTTAGAAATCCTCTTGTCCCGTGAAAGAGAAAGACACAGTCATTGTAAATAGCATAACTTTAAAACTATACTGTATATGATGCTTGTATTATTCCTGAGGCTTCTTTCTATTGCTTCATCTTGCCAGAGAATGTGAATCCCAGAACAGATACCTAGAATGTTTTGTAGACAGTTCCAGAGCTGAGAAACACTGTATCTGCTAGAACATCATTTTATCTGACAGTAAGTTTTCAGATGTCATATTTGAAATGCCAAATATTGTTCCTCAGAATATAGGTTGGTTCCTCTGCCCTAACTCCTGCGTTTCTCCTGCTTGTTGCCAGGAAAGTCGTAACTGTAGTGTCTGTACCTGCCGATCCACGTCCTGACCTCACGCGCCTCAGAGTTCACCTCAGTCACCTTCTCGCGTGTCCCTGTAACCACGGAAACCCACTACTTCCCTCCAAGTCGTCCTCCTCGACGGCTCTGCATAGTCAACTCTGACAGCCCCTGCTCCTAAAAAACCTCCTCCCTGAGCTCCCAGGAGAGGCTCCCGCTCCCCAGCTGGCTTCCTGCCTCTCACTCTCCTCCAAAAACGTCATTAGTTTGGGTTCCTTCTCCCTTTTTATCATGCGTGTGGCATTCACAAGGGTCTCTCCTTTTCTCTGGCTGTACTGTGACCCTTCACAGTCTCATCCACCCTCCTGGAACTAAGCCACTTTTCCAGAGGACTCAGAAATCTCAATTACAGCCTCTCACCTGTACCCCACAGCCCCCTTCTGCTCCCCTGAATGTACAGTTGGTGTCTCACACTCTGCTTATGGCAAAACTGAACTCATCTCGATGAATATCATCCTCCTAGTCACACTGGCTCAAACTCTAGTGGTTTTCTCTTTTCCTGGTTTTCTGATTCCCTGGAGGTCATGAGAACATACCTGGTAAACCTTCTGATTGACAGAAGGTGCCAGGGCTACCCTTTGAGATCGTCACCCAGGCCAGGCCTCCTGTTCCTCCCCAGTGACCCAGTGCAGGGCATGGGACACCAAGGATCGCCCCTCCCTGGGAGAGGCTAAAGGATCCCCAGTGGCTTTGCCAAATCTTGCTTAGACTGCAGTCTAAGAAGCTGCGCTCTCTCTCTCCTTCCCTTGGGGTCGGACTTGCCTCATAGTCTCTCCGCCCTCCCAGCCTTGGCTTCCATACCCTTTCTCACAGGCATTTCCCCTAACAAAATCCTTGCATGTTTAATCCTGTCTTGGCATCTGATTCTCAGAGGATCCAAACTAATACATTTTCCCATTCAGAAGGACTGTTGAGTATGCTAGCAATGATTCCTTATCCATGTAAAGATACATATCAGATGCTCATTTAAAACTTGTTTAAAAGGATTAAATATGGCCAAGTCACAGAAAAAAAAATTCTTTATCAAAGATGGTGAATTCATTAGAAGTGATATCAGGGATGTGGGAGAATGTCATTCAGAGAAGTAGGGAGCCTCCCTAGAGGGTGGTGAATAAAGTGACATCAGAGAGGGGTGACATGAGGTGGCTGTCGTGGACATGGAAAGAGATAACCCAACAGCAGTGCAGCGTGGAAAACAACAGGAATGTGAGCCCACCTCCTCCTGGTGCTGTGAGCAACAGAAAGTGGGCAAATGTATGCCAATCTATCATGTCCCTACAAATAAATGTGATTCGGTTTCTAGAGTACCCACCCTCATGCTAGGCACCATGGGTAGGCAAAAGAAGAGTAAGACACATCACAGCTGTCACACTAGCTAGTGTATGTGACGAAATGCATTTTGGCACCTGCATGGCCAGCTTGCCCTCAGGAGGTAAGAGCAGGAAGAAGTCAGCCTGGCATTCCAGGACCCCTCAGCCGTGGCCCTCTTTCCACTGCCCTTTGACCTGTCACTCCCACTACTTGTGAATTAAAATTGATACCAACTGGACCCTCTGTAGTTTATTTGGTGGATCTTGCTTTGTCTATACTCATACCATATGTGGCCCAGGAATGACTTCACATCCCTCTCTCCAACATCTTACCCCACCCTGGGTACACTCCACCTTTTCTCCATGAAACTCTCTCATCACCCTACCCCAGGTCAGCCCACCCTCCTGACAGCATTTTATTTGTACCTCTCTGTGCCCACTGTTCCCCTCTACCATCCTGGTATGTGTGCCCACATCCTTTTCCTCCTTGACTGTGAACTCCTTAGGGACGTCAACATTGCTTTTTGTAAGTACGTGTCTGATTTCCGTATATTGCGTAGCATAGTCTTTTGTACCCAGTAGACATTCAACAAACATCTCTTGAATAAATAAATGAATGGAGCTACTAAGGACCTTTTCATGGAGTGGTAGAGGTGACTTTTGCCTGTAAATCATTTCCTCATCTTTATTTCTAGGTCACTTCCAACTATGTTCCATTATTTCTGTATAGATTCTCATCCTTCACAAGACGCAAGAACTCAGAAGAAAGACCATTCTGCATTTAAAATAAGAATACTGAGATTGAAAATAATATTTATATACTGGAGACTATGGCTGCCATGAATTTTAAATACAGTTTAATTTCTAGTCCATACTTTCTGTGCTGTTTTCTTCTGTTTTGTGGTATGTAACTGAGGAGACAGAGCCAAGCTTTTTCACTTTATAACGAATTAGCTACTGAACTTAGAAGGTTCATACAAATTATAAGCATTCTGCACCTTGAATAACTGGACGTTTAAACATACCTATGAGCAGAGTTAACCTACAGTCATAAATACCTGTGTTTCATGATCACTAATCTGAGGTTTGAGGGTCAACAAGCTATCATTATTACTTCTTCCTAGAAAACTTTGAATTAGTCTCAAACTTGCTGGCTAAATCTAGCTTTGCAAGCTGGCGGGGTAGAGCTCTGATGAAGGCAATCCTCTCTGCCTTCCCCTGATGAAGATTCCTTGCAAAGCACCCTCAATGCTTGCTTCTCTGACAATCTTTTGCTCCTCTTAGAAATAACAACAAAAGAGTGTGTTTTTATCCTTTCGAATTGGTTACCATTCTTCTCCGTTGGCCTGCCTGTGGTTATGTGTAATCGTGCCTTGTAGCGAAATCAGCTCACAGGAGATTTTGCACCATGGTGCTGTCTTGTTGAAGGCTTGCTCGCTTCTCGCACAACCCCTTTCATGCCATAAATAAATTAAAACTTAGTTTTCTTCTAAAAATTTAATGATGGTCATTGAGAAAATACTGGCAGTAGAAGAACTAGGATAATCTAAGAAATGTTGTAATTGTCTTTATTTCTTATATTATTGTATTGAGGTCATATTGGCTTATAACATTGTGTAAATTTCAGGTGTACGTTATTATATTTCAGTTTCTGTATAGACTGCGTCGTGTTCACCACCAACAGTCTAGTTTTTATCTGTCACCGTACACATGTACCTCTTTACCCCTTTTGCCCTCCCCCCACCACCTTCCCCTCTGGTAACCACCAATCTATTATCCATATCTATGTGTTTGTTTATCTTCCACATATGAGTGAAACCATACAGTGTTTGTCTTTCTCTGTCTCATTTATTCCACTTAACATAATACCCTCGAGGTCCGTCCACATTGTTGCAAATGGGATGATTTTGTCTTTTTAATGGCTGAGTAGTGTTCCATTGTGTGTGTGTGTATATATGTATATATACATATATATATATATACGTATACCTATATATATACACCACATTTTCTTTATCCACTCATCCATTGATGGGCACTTGGGTTGCTTCCACATCTTGGCTATTGTGAATAATGCTGCGATGAACTTAGGGGTGCATAAATCTTTTTGAAGTACTGCTTTCATGTTCTTTGGATAAATACTCAGATGGAATAGCTGGATCATATGGTATTTCTATTTTTAATTTTTTGAGAAATTTGTTTTTAGATGATAGCCTCTTAATCTCGGTATTCCTTTCTTCTTTTCCTAGGTAAGTGGTGTTTTCTCTTCGTTGCTTCAGGGAGTGTTGATTTGCGTGGTAAGTGTTTATTTTATCGTGGTATGTGGTGTTGCTTCAAAATTGTCTGAGAGAACCGAAAGGCAAACCGGAAAGCACAAGCAGCCTTTGGACGTGCTTTATATTGAAAATAGTGGTGTGTGTTAAATCTTTTTTTGATTAAAATTTTTTCCCCGAGATCTTACTTTGGCGCTATATCATAATGTACTTGGTTCTCAAGTCTAGAATAGGGCCCAAGAGTTGATTAAGTGTTGCTGGAAACTTGCCTTTCATAAATTCTTTTTATGTGGATTTTCTTTTCCTCCTTTTTGTTTAACTTCTTTCTGCTTTTGTCAGATGTCTTTTTAATACCCTCCATTCAGATTTTGATAAAATGTGAAACCTCACATAGAGGCATTTTGTTTAAGTTTTTCCTACTTGTGTTATGTTACTCCAGTCTGTTGGCTCTATTGTTACCAGGAACCTCCTTAACCCTCCGGTCTCCTCCTCCAGTATCACAGTGACTTGATCCGTGTGCTATTAGGTGGTCCAATGGTCCATTAGATGGCCCATTGCAGAGTGCACAATGTGATGACTAAGTCCTACTTTACAGTAACATTTTTAGTAAGTTACTGAAACTGATATGTTCCTACCTTTTCTAGCGATACTGACAGAGGCGCATTATTTTACAGACTTCCTTCTGTTGGTTAGTGATTGAGAGTAGTTGCTTTTCCAGGTATGTTGTCGATGCCATGATTTCTCCTTTAAAAGACTTGCTGAGAAGCAATTCAGAAGGGAAATGACTAGCAGGGACAAAACAAGCGTTGTTTGATTTGTAAATCAAATTTAAATAGAATATACACAACATCTGATGGCTTTATTTTGTTTTTATGATTGTTGACTTCCATTTTGAGCTGATACGGAAAATGCTAGACCACATTGTCTTTTGCGTGGAATATAGGAAATTCAGTCTCCCTGTGTCTAGCATGTACTTGATTATCTTATTGGTTCTTTAGTTCAGGTTATTGGTTTTGTTAGAAATAGTTGTTCCTTAAAGACATTGGATTTAGTTCTGCCGTATTCTGTTATCCTCTCCTACACATTCTCGTTTAAAACCTCTTGCTCTTACATTAATTAACTTATCTGAGATATATTTAGTTTGTTGCTTGAAGAGTCTTTGTTTAAACATTTAGATTTATCTGTCTTTTTGGCTCTTGATAAGCTGAACTTAAAATATGTTTTACTTCTATTTAATATGTTTATGTGTATTTAATAGAACATGTTTGAAGAAGAGCCCCCAGAGGTCAACTAAATTGCTCTTGAACGTTCAAAAGACTGTAGATGTTGCTTTAAATAACCTAGCTGGGATTTTGACCCCATGCTGTTTTCAGTCCTGCGACAGAATTTTTCTATTAAAGATTTTGGATTAAAAAGATCAGAAAACAGGAGACAGAAAGATGGAAGGGTGAAGGAGGTTAGATTTCCAACTTGCATAGGCCATTCCCCAGGCTTTGAAGCCTATCAGAGACCCACAGATGTGTGAACCAAGACATCATTTGAGCAGCTTGCTTAACAATGGGCTGAATAGGGAACCACATCATAAATTGACAAAGTCAGCTCGTGCTGGGAGGTTTTTATTCTTTGCCTTTTGACCTCATTGGATGCCATAAATGAAATATGGCAGTGTAGGTTTGAAAAGGCCAGGGGCTACTTATTTATACCTCTCCTGTGATGGGGGAAAAACAAGAGTGAACAAACACAGAATGTTTAACTCTATCCTTTCACTCAGGCCGTAGTAGCGATACAGATGCTCTGGTTCCAATCTGTATCCCCATTTTGGTGTGAGATCTTCCTTTGTGATTTTTAAATTCTTTTCACTTTATTCAGGTAAGCCACTCAGAAAGGTTAAATCTGCAGAAGTGGCTGAGTTTGATTTTCACTATAAAGAGACTTGAAAATCTGTTATTTGGGATACAGTCTATTTTTAACTTGTTTCATGATTTATATTATGTTACTTCTATAATGAACATCTTCAACTTTGAAATCAGATGTACTGGAGGTCCTACCAGTGAATGTATCTGAAATATCATTATGCTTCTTGTTAAAAACGCCGATCTAGCTGTCTGTAACATATAATGACGACACCGGATTTCCACTGCTGGGTAAAATTAACTATATGTTACGTGAGTGATAGTTGCACAGCATTCATTTCTACATTGTTTGAAAATTTTGTTGCGGTGCTGTAAGAGATACTATACTTTTTCAACATCAAATTTTTAGTTATACTAGGTACATTCTGTTGTATAGTATATATTAAATAATCCAAATATGGTCAAGTATAGAATTGGACTGAATTATGAAAAGAATTGTAATTAATCTCTTTGCTCTAGTGACGTGTTAGTACTGTGTTGATAATAAGAGATATAATGTATCCTTATCCTCATGAAGCTACACTACTGGGAAGGGGTAGATATAAGACATAGCAACACCAAAAAAAAAAAAAAAAGATAGTTAACAATGCAAGATGGATTATGAAGCACAGTATAGAAAACATGTGTCTTAGGAGAATGGGGAGCATTGAAAATTTGAACACTGTTAACAGAGCAGAGAAAATTTAGCTTATTTTTCTAGGACTTATCTGATCTTTTTGAACTCTCATTGTACCAGGTAGGGAGAAATCCAGACTTGCTGATTAACATATCTCAATCTGGTCTAATTTAAACAGTCGAAATAAGTGGGGAAAGTTCAACTCTTTACAGGTTCTGGCTCAGATAATCTCAGCTCTTTCTGCCCCAACCGCCACCCTCAGCATGGCTGGGTGCCGGAGGGGACTTGGGGCATTGCCTCTTGTATTGTGCTGGTTCACCTGTGTGCACTGGCTGAGTTGTGTCAAGGTTTGTGCGTGACATACAGGCTGCTGCTGTGAACTGTGGTTTCGCCTCTCCGGGCTCAGCGTGTCCTCCTGGGGTCAAGGTAACTCACAGTAGGCCCCCCATTCATATGATCACCCTGGAGCCAGGAGGCAGGGACAGTTTGAGCTGAGGAGTTCACAGCCAGCACTGTGAGCTGCCTTCTCCACCTTCCTGATGGGACACAGCAGACCTTTGGGATGTCTCCAAGAAGCAGCTCAGTTAGCTTAGATGTGGTAGAGACCACAGGTTCCGTCACTGCATCCAACCGTTTGGACCTCCCAGGTTGTTCCAGGCACCCTTTGAAACAATCTCTTCCCCCAAAACCCAAACAGATGCAGGTCAAAAGCCTGTTTATCCTCAGCATTACCTGTTGCCAATCTAACATACCTGCCTGCTGGGACTTTGAAATAGAGAGGGAAGGTCAAGATGCTTTTCTCTGCTTCTCTTGCCTCCACAGCTTTCTCTTCTCGCAGTCCTTCTGGAATGGTGTTTTATCATTTTTTACAACATATCCTGAATTCTCTCTGCTTCTGGTAAATAGTAAATTCTAAGATCTAATAGCCAGGCTTGGCTCTCAATATACTACATGAAAGCAAATAAGACTTTAAACAATTCTTTCCTCTATCAATTCTGACCTTCATGACCGTTGACTTAACTGAAAAATTGGATTTTGGTCATCAAAATCTGAGTACTGACCCTTTCTTTTCTCCCTACCTCCCTTCCTTGTTTCCTTTCTTTCATTTCTACTGACTCAGCTCTAATGCCTTCTACATACTATGCAGGTCAATGCCTTGGGCTTACTACTGAGCAACTTATATACCTGGAAATGCAAAAGAGAGAAACACATTAGAATGTGTCTAGCATATTGTGCCCCCATCAAGGAGATCAGCTTGGGTTCGAAAGGATTGTGTGTTTGGTCAACAAAGGAGACACTAGACAGTGTTTTTTATATATTTGATGGCTTGTGTTGGGAGCACCTAGAAGGACTGGGACTAGAATGAAGGGGAATTTGGATGATTGGCCAAGGAGATCAAGCATATAGAACCAAGTTCCCAAAGTGATTTTTGCAAAGCTGTAATCCAATAAGATATTCTGAGAGATCCAGAACAGTTCTATTTGGGGTTGCAACTTACTATCTATTCCCCTTGAGATTCATTATGTAGGTTGACATATTAATATTTCAGATAATTCCTACCAGGTAGGAACACATGTAACACCATTTAACCCATTTGGCCACATTCACGTAATACCTATTAACAAAATTCACTTTGAGAACTGCTGCCAAGGCACAATGATAAAGCTGGGAACAGTTTTTGGTGGGAGCTAAAATAAGGAAAGTAGGGCTTTACAAACTTCATTCCATTTTTATTGAGGACTTACTCTATATAAGGCACACTATGAATGATCAGTACAAAAAAATGACAGGCAAGTGAATCCTTGAGGAATTCGAATGTCTCAAAATTAGTGTCTTTCTGATTACAAAGTATAAGATATCGACTATTTATAGTCAGTTTGGTATATAGTGCAAGTAAAACAATCTGCTTTTGTTTGAAATATCAAGATACTGAAGAAAAAATTACCAGCCCTCCCCCAAAATAATTGTTTATAGTGAATAGTTACTGTATTTCCTTTGCTGAGTACACATGATATATTAACAGTGATAGACAACAATTATATTTGACATTTTGAACGTGACATAGAGATATTCCAAAATATTCTTTCATGACTAATAGTGTTTAAACTAAGCCTTCCTGGTGATCTCTGAAGTACCCATGTGAAGTAATACGTGGAGGGGCCTACATTTCATTTTATAATGGATTATCTCCCTTTTTAATTGAAAATGTTACAACTTTTTATGTTAATCATGACAGAATGCCTCATAGGACTTTTTTAATTATATTTTTATGGCTTGACCAATTTTATGTTTTAATTTTTAATTCCTTTCCTCATATAATATTCTGCTTTTTTAATGTGCTTTTATCTTCACTGAGTGCCCCAGCATATTCAAAGTATCCTGCAGCCGATGTCAATAGTACGAAGGGTCAAGGTCACCAAGTTCATTCAAGGGCACTTATTTGTCAGTAATCACTTTGCCCTCTTTTTAAAAATTTAGCACATTTTTTAAAAATAATTACATATTTTTAAGTCTTTGTAAAACATGGAAGTTTTCTGTAAATCCTTGCTTTGTCAAAGATTGTTTATTCAACAATAACTTGTCTAGTTTCTTTTTTTTTCTTTCTCTCTTCCTTTGGCCATTTCAGCCATTTGACTATCGGAAGTCCTACCAGGAAAGAGAAATGGATATGAAAGTTGGAGATAAAGACTTGTAGGGAAAGACTAAAAGGATTGTGAAATGTCAGAGCTGAAGAGGCCCTTCCAGAGGGTCCAGCCTGGTGTTCAATTTACAGATAAAACAATGGGACCCAAACGACAGGAGGGTGAAAGGGCTGCCAAGTTCAGCCTTGTCTTTTGGCTCCCAATCCAGTTCTCGTCCCATTGCATCAAGCAGAGTTTTCAAGAATTTGAACTATGCCTTTGAATTACATGTGGGAATTATCTATGGTAATTTCCAATTCTGCTTATTTTTGATTATGTTAAAATCAACTAAAATACATAACAGATATAATTCTACTTATGCCAACCATCTTCATCTTCCTTCAGTTAGCTAACACAATTATATGTTATAGGTAAACACATTTGTTATTTGAAATGTAAATATTTACATGCATAATGTCTAGAATTCCCCAAATATGGGTCATAATATATCCCACGATTTATCTATCCATGCCACAGACACGTCTTCGATTGCTCAATTTTAAGTGCAATGCATTTTATTAGTTGACATGCCAAGGCATGGCCTATAATCCCAATGAAGTTCAAGCATCTTATTGCAGTGAATTATCTTCATTTTCTAGAAAAAGTTAAAACTATCTCAATGTTTATCATAGAAAAACCTAAAAGAAAGCATAATTATATTTTTATAGGTAAACTATTTTGGAAATTTCACAGAGAAAAAACAGCTTAACACCAGCTTGTGATACAGTTAAAGAGACATCTCAGAATGGGTCACAATATCTTTATCCCAACATAAACTCACACTGTACTTTGAAAATGTGGATGTGGTCAATTTATTTTTCCTTTTTTGTTCACTGAAGTATTTGTATTCAATAGATAAGTCATTGTTTTTCACTTGAATATTTTCAGTTTGCATTATATTGAATTGCATTTAGTCAATGAAGTAGTCTGTACCTTTATGATTAAATTTAAAAGACAGAGTCTGAAAGTGGTCAAAGCCCATTTTAGGACATCACATTGAAAACAGCAACTTCATAAGGAAATATTTGATACTATCTTCATTTCAGATATATTCGCAATTTGGAGGGTTAGCTCTGAGTTTTTCCATTTATGGAGAAAATTTTATGAAATCCTAGAATTATTTAATAGAATTCTTTCTTATTGGTAAAGTCTATAACTGTATACAACACCAACTAAATTGATACTACTGACAAATGTCGCAAATAGAATAATTCCAGAATGCCTAATTTTAGTAACGACATTTAATTCCCCTTGTTTGAAATTAACAAAGAGTGAGTTAGAGGTGACTTTATCTTGTTAAATTATAGGTCTTAATTTTGATTGCAATTCACCGGAGAGCTCTTAGCCAAAGCATTTACCTGCGTTAATGTACACTGTTCACACCTCGACTGTAATGGATTAAAAGTCTACGTCTTTTATTAAAAACAGTTAAGTCAACTCTAAACATTTTATTACTTGCGGATAATATTGCAAGGCAATTACGTATTTCATTTTGTTGCCTTGATAAACTCTAAAGCCTAATGCTTTTGTTTAATATAAAAATTAAGGTTTCATAATCACCACAGTGATTGTTTCCTATGAAAGAATGTATTACTTCATAGATTTTAAATTGCTTAAGGGTACACAGAAATATTAAAAAATAATTTCATAGATCATAGCAAAGCCAATGTTTTATACTGTTTTTCACAATATTTAAAATTAATTTGAGCAGCTAAGTCTATTAACATCAAAGAGCAAACCTATTTAAGTGAAAAATTATTTTCATATGTAAGCTTTTTTTATGAAACAACTTTATGAAGAATATTAATGGAAATTTTTTCCTACATAGTTAATCATTTACCTTATTTGATATGTTTTCTTGGAAAGCAAATATATTTTCCTATTATGTCCCTCCTAGGAGATATTAAAAAGTCACGTACAATATTTTTGTTTCACAAGCAGTGATATAGCGTTTGTAAAGTTATCTCTGAGAATTTCGTTCTGGATGCCTCTGTACCAGTGAGAAGGTTCTAGCCATAGATAGTCCTCAATTAAACTGACAGCACGAGTAACAAGGCATCATTCTACTTCTACTGTTGAACTTATTTAATTCTGTAACCAAATGATCAGTTCCTCCAATTCCCATAATCCAATTGTTGTCCCTACCGAACTGCATTGTGGGTGGAGAGGGAATTTGTCTTTACCTGCCCCTAAGCCTCCTCTTCCTTCTTAACCCATATTGCGAGAAGATTCAACTGCCTTTGATGTTCAAAGTGCAAAGAACTTTAATTACCAAGTTAAATTAAAGGTATCATTATCTGTCATTTAATCAATTATTGAGTGCCACTGTAGAGCTGTTCACAGACAATATTGTCTGAATATGCGTATTTTAATCAAATAGGCAAATACTATATTTTCTCCATCATAAAGAATGAAAGAAAATTTCAAGTGAAAATCCTTGTAGACACACTTCACTTAAAACTGAAAGAAGCACAAGTTGTTGTTTTTGTATTTGAAATTTTACTGGTTTGATTTTAGTAAGTTTTGCCTTTTTTTTTCCAATGTAAAATTCAGAAGTAAGATTGTTTTTGTTACGAATTTTAAAGAGCGGCTGGCCCAGTGACATAGTGGTTAAGTTTATGCACTCCACTCCATCGGCCCAGGGTTCATGGGTTCAGATCCAAGGCATGGACCTACACACTGCTCGTCAAGCCATGCTGTAGTGGCGTCCCACTTACACAATAGAGGAAGATTGGCACAGATGGTAGCTCAGCAACAATCTTCCTCAAGCAAAAAGAGGAAGATTCGCAACAGATGTTAGCTCAGGGGCAATCTTCCTCACACACACAAAAAAAAGAAGAAGAATTTTAAAGAAAAGTTGAAACCCACCTGAATGCTAGGAGAAGACTCATAGCTCAGCCTGTCCCTTCTCCCCTTCTCTTTCCATCGGCTTCTCAGTAGATGGAAGCACTCTTTTGGCTATCCTGGGAATGGGAAAATGCCCAAGTCCTATCCATAAACTTTCCAGCACAGCTTTTCTTTTTCTGTGACCCAAGAGCAACTAGGGATGTCTGGGCCACTTGGCGTGCTCCCAATTGAAGGGAGATTTGATAATCCTTAAACTCCACACTGACATCTTTGTGAGTTTCCAGGGAAGACAAAGCCGACTTTCCCTGGAGCTTAACTTGGAGAGGTTTCTCCCGTCTGCAGCCTTCAATACACATTGTGCATCTTTGTGGAAGTGCCGAGGGAAGAAGGCCAAGTTTGGCTTGGGCTCTTTGTGCAACAATGCAAACTCCTTCACAAAGCACGCCTTCCTCTTTCTTAGTTTCCAAGGGCAGAGTGTGATGGACCTGTTCCAAATCAGGAGTCCCATGATTGTGCTTTCAGGCGTTGCTGCTCCTCCACTCCCATACGAAGGAACAGCAGATTTCATCTAACTGAATTCCACTGCCGTGACTTATTTCTGTATTGCTCAAGGAATATTCATTCCCATTGCTTAAGGGTAGCGTTTGAAGTGAACTCTGAGTAGTGCTATAGATGATGAAAACTGCTAAGGACACACGTTCTTAGAACGTGTAAGTAGTGAGTGTTTAATAATTGTTTCATAGATTTAAATGTATTATACATCGAGGGCCCTAGATAGCATATTAGATGACTCTTGTTCATCCAACAATAAAAATGGCTCTGTTGCTAGGACTTTACCCCTGATGGATGGCTGCCGCAGCATTGATAGAAATCTCAGAAACAACCCAGGTGGTGTTAAAATCTGTGAGCTTTCTCTAGCCCTGGGACAAAAACCCAAGCATAATTACTGACGTACAGTCATGCGAAAACTATGCAGCATCCTCATTAACTTACTTATTGGAGAGTTCAGTGCCAAACCGTGTCCTTTAGGGGAAAGTCCACAACATACTAAATAAATTAACCATTTAATTAGGAATTAAATTAGAGGGGCTTCAGTTATGACTTACAAAATTAAGAAATCTATGTGAAATGTTAAAAATTTTATCTAAATCCAACTAGCAGTTGGAATCATATGAAAATGCCAATATTCAACTGTTTTTGATCTGCAAAAATGGGAATTTCATTTGGTTGAACCTAATAATCAGTAGTTGTCCTGAACAGTACTGTCTGGTTGAATTTTAATTTACCATGGTAGCTATTATTTAAATCTTGAAGAGTAATGACTGCCAATCTATGATTTGATTGCTAGGGACTCAGCATGTCCTTTATATTTTCTTCTTAGGAAAAAGTAATGGCATTAGAACATTATTGTCAATGCCAGGCTCCTTTCTAATTACACTTTAACCCCAAGTCCCCAGATCTGAAGCGCTAGTCTAGCCTTTTGGAATAATCTAAGAGAAAACTAAAGGACTTCTGAATTTTACAAATTTTACAGATAGCTCTTTGAATAAACTGTAACGTCAAAACGTGACCCCAATATTTAAAACTGAAATAATTGGCTTTGTTGAAGGATAAGAACGAAGTCCCCCTAATTATTAGCACATCGGATTCTTCCTCAGTGCCTTGGGCGGAAGCTGCTCTGGTTTCTGATCTGAGCAGGTGAAACTCCCGTTGTACTGTTGAAAGAATCGTAGCAGTGTAGCAAAGCATTTTTAGCCTGTAAATCTATCATTCAAACCATAGTACTTGAAAGCAAAAGCAGTTCGGAAATATACAGGGTAGCTTACATCCCATTTCTGTGATAAGGTGTGCATGACAAAGTAATGTCGGGCTCATGCAGCCATTTGGGATAAAAAATGTTCATAAAAAGAAACCGTGGGAATTATTTTTTAAATAATTGCGGAAATCATCATTTTCTGGAAATAGTAGGTTTGTCTACAAATCAAATCACCTGATGGATCCAGCTGAATTTCTTGATAGAATTATACCTACATTATCACCAGCTGCCTCTTCTCTGTCTTAAGTATAATTCCATTTAGGGACTCTGTTATTATATCAAAACAGAATAAAAATCTAGTTATGTAGTTCAAGAGTACTCACAATTGGGTGCTCTTTGATTGTGTGTTGTGCGAACCGCTCATCTGACTAATCCCTGATACATCTTCATCACCTAGTCTTACTTTAGCATCCTTGAACAGTACCTGCCTGAGAGTGACTGCAACAGGTCTGGTTGTCTGAACAGTGTGTTACTAGGACTTTAAGCAGAGAATTTTATAACTAGGAAGTCTCTTACAATGAAGACGATGCAGCTCAGAAGGTCACACGTAGTCACCCAGCTCCCTCCTGGCCTGGTGAGAGCTCCTTCTACTCTGCCTTCCTTTCTTGCCTCACATGCATGCAAGTTGAGATGCATTCATCAGACGAATTCTATACACATTCCTACGCCAATGCTATATTCCTATTCCTATATCACACACTATAGGAATTCATTAGATGTAGTAAATGAATCAAAAGAATGAATGTGTTCTGACTCCCTATTAGGTAAGTTTCCTAAGAACAGGCAATACATATTAAGCTTTTTTAGTACCTTTTTATAGGCAAAATATAAAAGAAGAAGAGTATATTCCTGAAGCCAAGGCACTCGGTATATCTTAGCTCTCTTAATTTTTCAAAAAAACCTTTGACAGTGGATTTTTCTGCCTGTAACTCTGCATGGGTAGGACACCCAGAAATCGCAAACTTGGTTGTGCTTCCTCAAAGGAGTTAATAATTCCACCCTAAAGAAACAGCATCAAAACAGCTTCAGAATGATTAAAGTGCTTTCAAACCTCTTGGGGACTATTCACTCGTAATTCGTTAGTTCTTGGACAGTCAAAGGCAGCTTTTATGAATGGGAAATAATTGTTATTTACAGCCTGGTTTGCATCTGATGGAGGCTTCTATGCTGCCAAGGTCACCCGGGGTTTGGAAAGGAAGAAGATTCACGTTCCCCTTTTTTTTAGATCAGTGGTTTGTTGAATCTGAAATAGAAGCAAAGAAGACTTCCTTTTTGTTGTATTAATAAAAAGAGAAAAATAGAAGAGAGAAACTTGGACCATGTTCATGACAAGTGGAATGAAATCCTGATTACAGCATCATTAAGTTAATTTGTATAACATAGGCTGCCAATGTGAAAAACTCAACGCTAGAAGTAAAACGTTCAGCCTGAATCATTTGATGTTTCTGCTGACAGTGTTTGTTCTGGATTAAATCTCAGATTTAAAAAAAGAAAAAAGAAAAAAATAAGTATTCAAAGATTTTGAACAGAACAGAGAAAATCGTTTCCATTCAGATGGGTACACATACTGTGCCTAACTCACAAATTGGCGCATCTCTTCATTCTTCAGAGCTAGAGTTCCTCTTCCGTTGAGCTTGGCTTCCTCCTCACGTAGTGTGAAGATACATACATTCAAGAATTGCTGCGTTGGCTACCCAGATCCCTGGGCTTCTGCCGCACAGCAGTGAGCGGCACATGAGAAGTTGTCTCTCTTCCATACAAAAATTCAGTTAAAAGCTCCAGATAAAACCTTACTTAAAAGGCTGTAGAGACAAATACATCATTCACTGGGCCTTACAACTTGCCAACCTCTGGCTCTGCCAAACCCCCAGAGGGAGTGAATTCCACAGGCAAAGGGCTTCTGCTATGAAAACTGCCCAGTTGCCAGCAACACACATTCTTGGCCATAATGAGAAACTTGGGAGGGAACAATGTTTTCTTAAAAATTAGCTGCTGAACAACTACTGCCTCATGTATCAAGATCCCCTTCTGGAATTTCACCTGAAATATGCCCCCAGGATGAAGGCCATGAGAACGAGGTGAGGCTTTTAAATCTCCAGTTTGAGGTCTCATACTGAGAAGTCAAGCTGGGCAAGGCTGTTTGTTCACTGCCATGTCTAAAACATATCTGGGTTTCTGATCTTCTTTCTCTTCCCCTTGGTAATACGTAAGTCTAACCAACTAACATGCAGAGTCTACATTTCACACTGTCTTCTGGAAATGTGAATGAAAAGCACGCTTTCCAACCAACATTTTCTCCTGCTACTGTGCCGATGTCATTGTTGATTTACTGTCCAGGGCCTGGCCCCTGGTTTGTACTCAGGAAATAAAGTTGAATGAAAGAATACACTCTTATGAAGTGGATGCTGTTCTTCCTTATGATCAAGGAGGAAAGCATGGCTTAAAGAGGTTTAGTAACAGACCCATGGTCACGCAGCTCATAAGTGGCACATATCAGATTTTTAACCCAGGCAATATGACTCCCAAGCACATCTTCTTAGGTGGCACAGATTATGCTCCTTACAAAAGACTGATTTTCTCTGAATCAAACCAATTGAGTTCCTTCTATCCAGGGGTGAATCTAGATTTCGTAGGGCCTGAAGCTTCTACAATTTGGAAGATCGTTTTTGAGAAAAAAAATGAAAAATTAGGAATACAAAATTATCCATAAGACCTTGGAAGAGGCCCATGCAATTGATGGTCCCTAAAGCTTAAGTTGGGGTGGTTTCAGGTAAACCCACCACTGCTTTCTCTACTTGGCTTTCGGCCTCCAGCCTTGGAGGGCACTTCCTCAGAGGCAGCCGTTCTCAGACAGTGAGAAAACTCAGGGGTCGATTTAAACACATATTTTGACCTAAGTTTTGGTGCATCTTATAGCAATTTACCCCTAATTTCTATGCAGTGAGAAGAATTGCAAGAGAGGTTTTTCTCCAAAAACTCAGAAAAGTTCCTATTGTGAGGAATTTGGAATACAAGGACACAGCTTTTAGCTTCAAGTGTCTTACAATTTGTATGGATGGGCAGACATGCTAACAACTAAAATCCAGTGCGATAAATGCTGTAAGAGAAGATTGTATAAAATGCTGAAATCCCACCTGTCTTTAGAGATGGGACTCGAATTCTGCCGCCTCCATGAGTGCTTCCCATCCTTCTCCCTCCCTCACTGATCTCTCAAGTGATGAGACATTTTACGTCTAGAGTAAAGAAACACATACCCGGTTGTACGGTTGGGCCCGGTCTTCCCAACTGGACTGCAAGCTCCTTGAAGGCGGGTGGTCTGCCCTTCACCACAGACTCTAAGGGGTGGGTGCTGAATGACTATGTGACTCAATGACTGATGCAGGGATGTTAACGGGGCAATCTTTCTGAACAGTATAATCTAAAAGCCAGGCAACAGACGCCATCACTGAGCATGAAAGCTGAGGTCAACTTTTTGTTTGTTTGTTTGTTTATTTTGCTCTTGAGAGTTAAGGACATTTGATATCTTACCCCAAAAGGGGAGTCACAAAGTTAATTTATTCTATATGTGTTTTTATTATATAATTCACATAATATAAAATTAACCATTTGAAAGTGAGCAGTTTTAAACTTCAGTACATTCCCAATGTTCTGTAACCACCCTCTTTATCTAGTTCCAAGACATTTTCATTACCCCAAAAGGAAACTCACACTCATAAAGCAATTATTCCCCATTCCTTCTCCCCCAAACCCCAGGCAACCACCAACCTGCATTCCGTCGGTATTAATTTACCTATTCTGGATATTTTATAGAAATAGAATTAAAGACTATATGACCTTTTGTGTCTGACTTCTTTTACTTAGAGTAATGTTTTCGAAGTTCGTCCACATTATAGCATATATCCATGTTCATTTCTTTCAGGTTTGAATAATATCCCATTGTATGTATATACTACAGTTCCTTTCTCTAGTCATCCATTGATGGACATTTAGGTTGTTTCCACCTTTTAGCTGTTATGAATAATGCTGCTATGAACATGCATATTCATGTATTTATTCAAGTTCCTGTTTTTAATTCTTTTGTGTATATATGTAGGGGAAAAATTTCTGGGTCCTATGGTAATTCTATGTTTAGCTCTTTGAGGAAACAACAATGGTTTTCCACAGTGGTTGCACCATTTTACATTCTCACCAGCAATGTATGAGTGTTCCAATTTCTCCACAGCGTCACTAGCACTCGCTATTTTCCTCTTATTTTTTAAAATGATAGCCTTCCTAGTGGAATTGGGCTAAACTTTTATGTCCAAATGATTCCTTCCATTGTTTTAAAGGTATTCAATAGTCTGAGTCAATTCACCTTCATTTTCAGTTTTCAATTTGAGTCCCAGAGTCTCAGAATATGAGTCATCTGGTTGTTTTAAAACATTTGCTAAGAATCATTAAAACCACAGCAACATCACATGTAAGCCAAGTGTGTCTAGGGTGATGTGTCAGGAGATAAAGATGAAGACGGATGCTCAGCCAGTCAAGCTCCCTGAAAGAAAACTTTAATGAAATTTTTAAAACTTTGTACAACAATAATGAAGTCTTATAGTCAAATTGCATTTTAGTTTTTTAATTTAGTCTTTATTTTTAGACTTACCCAAGAAGTGGGTTTCTAGAGGTGGGTAAAAATAAACACAACCACATATTAGTTATCTGAATTGTATTTTATCTTAACAAATATTGCTTCAAAGTTATTAACTAATGTTCTTAGTCAAACATTTGGCTGTCTTACACCCCTTGACTGACTCCTGTTTTTACACATAGAACATAATATTTGAGGACCAAACATTTCCAGTGGCGTACTTCTTTCCAGTCTGTTTTTGAGAAGATACAAACCAAGAGTTAATCTGAGAGCTGGACTATGAGAAAATCGGAATGGACATGAGGATGTTCCCAGTGGACACCTTCCTTGAATTTAAAATCATAGACTCCTACTGCCTGAGAGTCTTAAGGAAGCTTTGGTGTCAATGGATTTAAAAGAGAATTTTTAGCAGAACCTTCCCCAACCCCTTTTTATCCAAAGGAAATGCTATGCAGAGCCCTTACATTAAACAAACAAATGAACAAAACCCAAAACAACTCAACAACAAACAGAAACAGAAGTGCTCTGGTTAAGTCAGGGCTGGAGGCTTGAGGTCTGATGCTATAGAGCATCCCCCACTGCCTTCATCCTCCACTGCTCCCAGATGCTCTTCTGAGGACCCTCCTCAGATGCAGTAGAACACAATTTGGAACCCACTGATCCAATTCATTGCCCTCTCTCCCCCATGCAAGAATCCAGCTGCTGCTTGAACAGTGCAAGTGACAAGGAGCTCACTCCCTCTCAAGGCGTCCTATCCCATTTGTGAACACATCAGAATGTTAGAAAGGAATTCCATACATCGATGCAAATGTTGTCCCTGTAACTTCAATCTGTTAGCTATTGTCTTAGTCTTTGGAATTCTAAATCTCTTTTCCACAACTCTGGACTTCAGCTTTGTAAATGTCTTTTGCTTGTAAAGGTGTAATGTCTCCTTTTCTAGTCTAAGTATTCCTACTTATTGCCACCTCTCCAGAAATAACATAGTTTCCAAGCCATTGCTGTCCTCGTCACTCATGTCTGGAGTTGCTCCAGGTCATACGGGATGTACTCACTATTCTGGGTATAGACTGACCAGTAGTGAATACAGAATTCACTTTCCCCAGTGCTCTCAAGGCTGGACTTCCACTAATGAAATCCAAGGCTGCGCTTTTTTCGGCAACACAAGTTCACTACTGGCACAAATTAAGCTTGCAATCAACAGAAACCAGATCTTCCCCAGATGAACTGATGCTTTTCTAATTAGCTTAAACCATTAACAGGTTCTGTGTTGAAGTGAATTTATGGAATATCTGGAGAACAGTTACCTAAGCACACCATATCGGTTTTAGAGTGTAAATATTTTTTCCAGTTATCTACTATTGAGGATCGTCCATTATTTGACCATTCTGTAGGACTAAAAGAATTTGAGGAGTAACATATTTTTCAATACAATAAATATAAGAAGACAGAGGCCCAGAGACGTTGAATGGTGAACAAATATCTGTCCGGCCAATAATAGTAGTGTGACCATATGTCCCAATTTGCCTGGAATGGTCACAGTTTATGCAGACCATCCTAGCAACATAGTCAGTGAACCTTTTTTTTCCAGAAAAAAATAAATGTCTAGGTTTGGATGATAATTAAATGATTACCTTAGACTCTTTAAGCTGAATGCCACTGGCCATTTCTTACGCTAACTCTGTTCCCATTTGGGTCTACCTGTGATCGTGATCAAGAGCTTTCAGAGAACTAGGACTACATTGTCTTCATAGATTCTGGCCTCAGAAAACAGTCCTAATCCAGGGTGATTTGTCTTGAATGACTTCCACTACTGACATGTCTAACCAAAGCCGTCTGTATAGAGCTCTGAGTAGACAAAATATCTCGAACCAATTAGGTTAGGAAAGGAGGCGCCAACAGTACTTCTTATGGTCCTTGAAGGTATTTGGAGTCAGGGTAAAGTCAAGTCTAAGAAGCCAGACCCGCATAACTCTAGTTCTTTCCTTATGTGAAAACTTAAAATTTGAGTGCTCTGCAAATGATGGGAAATCGTTTCAAAGTAGGAAAATAGAGTTCTGCCATCTTTTCTCAGCTCTCTCCTGTAAGTCAAAAAATATCTAGAGTATTTTAGGGAGCGTTTTGAAGAATGTTTTTACAATTTATAAGAGATTGTTATGTGCATGTATGGTAAATGAGACGACGTTTATTCTGTGGTCATTCATAAGTGCTCATTTAGTGACCCGCTTTGCTAACTGCTAGAACCTAGTTGCTAGAAGCTGTAAAAACACGTGGTAGTCCATGAAAACACTTTGAAGATATTTTGTGTGTTTTGGGAAGAATTTTTTGTTTTGGTTGCCTCATTGAGATGACCATAGTAGTTTGAACAAGAAAGAGTATTTTGATACATAATGCACAATGGTGATCCAATCAAGGAGTTTGAAAAGATGGCGACAATAATAAATGTAAACTATTAAATTATTGTTTGAAGCATCTGACAAGTTGTATGAGGCCTCATTTCCTTCATGAGAACACTTGAGCTCTCATCAATCACGTCTCATTCCCAAAGGCAACATGTCGTAATGGCTATTTCTCCTTTAGGACAACACCAAGCTTAAAGAATGTAAGTCCTGCCAGTGGTGGTGAAACTAAGGGCCCTCGGGGGAAAATATAGAGGGTCTTTTTTTTCTTTTTTGGTAGGACCATTAAAAATAGTCACCAAACAATCGACTTTGACTTGACATTTTCAAAGCATCATTAAAAAGATTTTCTACAATCTCTTTTTAAATACCTCATGATAAAGAGAACTTACCTATGATTTAAGTATCTGTCTTATACAGACTTGTCCCTGAGACTTCAAGAAATAATTTTACATTCGGGTATGTGAATGAGTCTTGGTATGTCTGTGTGTGTCTCTTTTGTTCCTCATGGAAAAATTTTAGAGTTTATTCAGAAAACCAGAGTGAATCTTATCAAGGTAATGTAACTAATTCTTTGACTCCATGCGGACATTTTCAAGACATTGGAGGCCTATATCTTATACAGATATATAGAAGCCTAAACCTTATGGACATACATTGGCTCCTACCCTCTAGACACAAGTAGTTCTGTATGTTATAGACACATGGAGGCCTGTATCTTATAAAAACAGAACTCTATTCCTGATAGACACCCATAGGCCTACCCTCTATGGACACACATTGGATTACACCTTTTAGACCCTTCAAAACCTTACTGTATAGATACATATAAGCCTAAAGCCATATGGACTTAGAAAAGCCTATACATTAGAGACATGTATACAACTTTGCCTCATGTACACGAACAGGCCTATATAACACATAGACCATATAGGCTATAGCTTATAGACACACAGAGGCCTACACCTTCTAGGAAGTGATCAAAAATTCATTAATGAATATTTTAAAGGCCTAAGCACACACAGTTGAGATGTCCTTAAATCACAGAATTGTCAAACTTCAAGGTTCATCATCCTGGGCTCCCTTTTCCCTCTGAACATGTGACAATCAAGGAGACTGAGGCTCTCGGTGATTTTCATTAGGCTCACAGATTTGATTCACAGGGATAAGACTGTAAGTATTCTGACTCAAGGCCAGTCTATATGCTCTAAGTGCACAACCATAGCTAAATGTTGTACGTTAAGAGAGCTTCTCATCCGGAAGTCCTCTGTAGACATGCATTCTGTGTTTAAAGAACATCAACTCGTATTTACTTCACCAACTCCGGCCCTAAAATTAGCACATCCTTTTTGCGCAATCCTTTTTTTCTAAACCTCCCTGGTGCTATGTTGTTTTATATGCAGATATCTAAAAACCCACCACAGTATCAAAATGGGGTCTCTGAAGGTATTCTAAAGCATTCTGATATTTTTGCAGTTAATATGTTTCATTTAAAACATCACCAAGGCAGGTTGTTGTCAGCTCGTAATTTATTTAAATTGCTATTGGCTTCATTTCCATTTTTGTCGTAGCTTAGCATCTCAGAGACAGAAAGTGAGTCTGAGTTCAGAAAATGCAAAATATATATTTTTAAATGTGTTAAACCTTGTTAGGCCTGTAAGTTATGACTGATTTCAAAAATTAAAACTGAAGGTACCTAATGTTAAGCCGGATGCCTCCTTTTCAAAATAAGAAGATGATCATTTTTAGAAAGCCTGTCATGGGTATCGGAAACCGCCAGGCGCGCTGATGCAGGCTGGGTCTAGTATGCGGTATTGATTCAGATGTCATAATTAAACGGGCCTGAGACTGAGCTCAGATAGAAACTGTTTGAAAAGATGGATAAAGAGTCAGGAAGAGATATGAGTTAGCATCTCTTTCCCTAATAGCACTTGTCAGAATTTCAAGGGTGAGAGGTTCTATCATTTGGAACAAGAACAGTGTGGGTGTGATGGGGTTTGGCACCTTATCAATTCTCTCCCTTCTAAGAGAGCATGTGTGTGACATCTGTGATTTATTTCCGATCTACCAGTCTGGTGAGCATGAGTCTTGAGTTTGCTGCCAAATTACTGTACTCGTCTACATGCTAAAAGGCTGCTGTCACATTTAAGACTGTCAGAAATCCAGATCTTTCCCATGGGTGAGTCCAGAGAACACATATAATAGGGACTTACATTTGCTAAGGGAGAGCCACGTGTGAGAATTGTTGCAAATCAATTTATATTTTACCAAGTTAGCTTTTCCCTCTCCATTTCTGCATATGTGGTTAAAACGATACTACAACCATATCAATGGAAATGTAAAAAGTTCTCTCAGAATCTCACCATCCTAACACAGATGATACTTCCCCAGTATCTGTCCATATGCACCGCAAAATAGTAACTTTTACTCATAGAAGAAATTTTCCGATTATCAGCAATTTATTCCCATAAGGGGATATCCCCCAAAAGTGGGGAGGAGGGTATATTCTTCGTTGAATGTGCAAAAGGAGGAGCACTCTAACACCTATGATATAACAGTGGGATGGAAATGAATTTGATTGCGGTACCCATGAAAGAGACGTATATTTCCCTTATCTCTGGCGTGGCTCCTGGAGGTCTTCTCGTTCACCAGCCAACTCCGTGCAGATTAAGTTCTCTCATCTTCACCTTCTTCCCCTCAAAAGAGAGAAGCAGGTGATATAAGCACAGAGGGCATTAGCGATAGTTGATATTTTTCTTTAACTGCCACCTCCCCCTAGGCCTGTAGCAGAGAGAGAGAGCATTTACAGTTGACACAGCAGTTCCTCTGACCGTTTGAATCATGACCTTTCGACCCGGGAGCTAGCCTGAATCTATAGGATTTATCGAAAAGACCTTAATATTGCAGAATGGTAGTGCTCACCCATCATTTGTTACCATCTCCCTCTTTCTGCTTTATCCTCATGATTAGAAGAGCCATTATTTTAAGGCACTCAGTTGCCTCGGGAACTGTAAAGCGACAGAGTGATAATTCTCTGTGGCACATATATGTACATAATCTTTCTGTGATCACTTGGCCTAACCTGCCCCCAAAATGAAATTTACAAATGTCCTTTATTCTTAAGGCTTCTCACTAAAGGGCTTTTGCAATCCATTTTCTTACCTAAATGTTGTAAACAAACTGGAAAACCATTGGGATGTATTTTATTTATTGAGAAGCTAACTTCTTACCTGTGTACAGTATGCAGGGTACAAATGTTTGCAAATGATCAAAAATATTGCAGGAATTGTTTTATAGTGTTAGGAAGTGCTTACATTTTTTAGAAATCTAAAACTGGAAAGACCCATTGTCATTCCATCGCCCGCCTCCCTAATCCCACAAATAAGGAAGAGAAGGTTCAGAAAACTTGAGCTCGTGGGCCCAGAACCTGAGACACCAACAGTCTTGCACAATCTGTGGAGTCAAAAGGCCTGGTGCGAATCACTGATTTGCCTCTTACTTAGTCCCTGGAGTCCTTGAGCAGTTTACTCAGTTCCTCTTTATACCTTGGTTTTCTCAGCTGTAAAATGGAGGGAAGGTACCTATGTGGAAAAGTTGTTGTGAAGATTAAATGAGATTATATCATCAAACAGCTTAGCACCGGTCCTAGCACATTTTAGTTAACGGGAGTTACTCTTTAATTGGAACAATCCTTCAGGTTGTTGCTGGAGGTGGTAATAGTAACAGAATTATCATCACTCTTATGCCACAAAGACAGCTCCAATCTCTAAGACCGCATCGCTTTTCTTGCCACACACCCGTTGATTTGAGGGGAAAAAGAGTCTGTTTTTAAGGAGCATCACCTGGAAGAAAGGCTTTTTCCTCTAGTACTTGGACTTCCGTTCTAGTGTTTAGATATGAAGAAAGTGTGTTGTGCGTTTCGACAATCCCTGCTGGAAAGTCTTGCCAGAAATAAACAAGCTGTCAGGAGCAAATGATTCATTTCTCATCTACTCAGATGACATCTGGTTTAAGTGTGATGAATACATGCTTGTTTAAATCATATGGTGACGGTGATGCTATCTGACAGAACTGTTTGCAAATATTTTCGGAATCCCCGAAGTGCTTGCTACCAAAAGAGTAAGCTTATTTAAAAGAGGAAAAGGCATAAACTTTAATCCATCAGATCAACGCTTGCCTCTGTCTCCTAAGGCTCTGAGATTTGCGGCTACACCTGCCTCTGTTTGAAGATTAAGAAGTGGCTATTTTGACATTAAGTGTGGGTGCCACTAGCAACATGCTAATGTGTAACAAATGCTCAGTGGTCATTGGGACATTTAGGAAACAGATTAGAATAAAAGAAATGTTAAATATACCTATGTCCATTTAATGGTTTGGCTGTTGTTTTCTTTACCTTTGTAGCTATTCATTTAATAGTGTTTAGTGGGTTGTATTATGCCAAACACAGAGGAGTCTAAAAGGTAATGAAGATATGTGCCTGTCAGGGGACTTCACACGACCACAAGGGAAATCATCAGTCTTATCATAATGCTTGATTATTCAGATTCATAATGGAAAGATGTGGCATGTCCTGCAAATTGTCTATGTGCCGGGCATCATCAGTCATTCTGGATTGTTCTTGCCAAGCCAATTTCTTGCCATCCTGAAAAACCTGAGAATTAGCAGTATTTAACTGAAATATATTGATAGTCATTTATATGTGGGGAATTTAAATTATATGTAGAAATTCTAAATTATCTGAATACTGAAACTTGAAGGCTTATGCATAATGTATAACAATTACTCAGTGAGTTCGGAATAAACATTTACATGGAGAAAATCATGTGAAACATGTGTCAAAGCAGAAAGAATGCGTGCTTGATATATCGCCCATGTAATAATATATTTATGCAAAGAAGAGAGAACAAATGTCTCTTTTTATGCATGACATCAATAGCTACTGTTTGTAGAGCCCATTACAATTTTTAAAGTACTTTCCGTGAATTATATCCTGTGAGATAATGATCCTATTTTCATCCAGGTAATTAATTATATTTTTCAACAATATAATCGGCATTTCATATATATAGTTGTTTTCCTGAAACATCAATAAACAAAACCAATTTTCCAAGCTATTTATATTAAGCCGGGAGCAAATATTTCAAAATAATTGATTTTTACATGTTAAGTCTATCATCTCTATCATCATATTTTCTTCAAATTATTTGTTTCTAATTTATGTTCAGAAAGATGAGGAGGTTTATCAATGGCGTTATAGGAAGCATTTTATGGTACAACTGAAAATATACCCATCTGTATTTAATATAAATTACAAACTTTGGGGGCATGTCCTAAAGCATTAATGGTAGTAGAGTAAATGTGTGGAAACCATGTCTGCCAATGAGAAGGAGCTTCAGTTAATGGGAAGAGGTCTGGTGGTCTCAGACTTGAACAGGGTCTCTGAATATCTTCCCGGACTAGATTTGATAAAAATACAGATGCAGAAGAGTACATATAAATACATGTGTATGTGTGCATACGTGTGTGTGTGAAAATATAATCATATATAAGCGTATGTACATAGAAGGCGGAAAGGATACATGAAACTGATGCGTAGTTATCTTGAGAGAACAGTGTGACTTGAGAAGGTGGGTGAACAAAAGGGATCTTTTGGTTATTACTCCATATACTTCTGTATTATTTCCATTTTTTTGCCATGATAATATATTAATTTATTACTAATGTAAAAATGAATAAATAAGCATAAAATGCACAATGATACCAAGAATAAAAAGTGGACCCACCTGGTCAGATCTGTCCTTTTTGTTTGTTGCATCATAAAGGAACTTTGCGGCAGTCCCTCAAGCAAGGGTGGTCCTGAGTGTTTCAGGATGGAGAATCCGCCTCTTGGGCCTTTCTTATCTCATTTGATATATTTCTGTTCTAGCTGTTAACTGTTGAGCAGCTGGCTCTTGGGGTAGGAGAGTAGCTCTAATTTGTAGTATTTGCTTATTTCCTTGGTGTAAATAATCTCAAGGTGACCAATTTTAAGCTACCAATCTAATATCAAATGGCCATGAAGTTTCCAGAAATTATTAATCGACTTTCTATTCCAGTGGCTCAAATTGGGGCATCTAAAGCTTTGACTCTCCTCCATAGGGATGCTCCTTTGGAATATCCTTTGGCTATCAGAATTCCTGTGAACCTGTGCTGTAAGAAGGGGTAGGCTAATGACAGGAGGGAGAGAAAGACTCATTAAAGAGTTCTATATCCAACCCAAGAGTGGAACCGGAGGCCCCAGGGCTGAGTTTTGCTGAGCCTGCCACCACACTGAAATGGCAGCTACTTCCCTTCCTCCAGTGGCAACCCATGTTCCCAACCCAGCATTGCCGATATACAAGCGGGTTTGGTTAGCCTCCTCAAGCTCTTCATTCATAAAGTGGAAATAATCTTTCAGAGGCTGCCTAAGAACTAGAAATCACTTTGAAAATGAAGTGCTACTTAAATGTCTGTACCCAATATGTTTTCTTCTTCAAAGCAACACTTTTAAAGGCTGTCCAATTTTTTCCAAATGGTACGATGTTTGTATGATTCCTACAGCTTGCGCTCTCATTCTGCTCGGCACCAAAACAAGAAGTCAATTTTAGAGACAAAAAAGGCAGTCCTCTGTGCATCTCAGAAGCTTCCTCTTTTAAGACAGTTTACAGTAAAGGGCTAGCTAGCCTAACCATAGGCTGTGGGCTGGCCCGGTCAAGGACAGCTACATTGATGAAGGGGTTTCGACTTCATTAAGATGAGGCTCTTTCAAGTGACTGCCTGGAAATCAACAGACAGGAGCCTGGGGGTAATGCTACCTTCTAGCTCAAAGGGCAGAAGCTGTGAAGACAGAACAGCGTTTGAGGCTGTAGGCAAAGATGGATTCACATGATAAGAACATTCTGCCCTGCCCCCAACCTAAGAATATCTTCAGCCCTAGATAAGGAGGGGCTGCTTCTCCCTTGTAAGGGAAATCATCACAAAGGGGAGTCGTGTGGACCAGTTTCATCTACGATCAGGGAAGCTGCTGATTGATTTTACAAATTAGACATGTTGTCAGCAGGGGTTATTTGGGTGATGCAGACGGGGAAAGTACACAGACATAGTCAGCTCAGGATGGTTTCCATTCTCTGTGAGGCCGGCTTCACCCAGTACCCTACAATGACCTTGGAAGGAGTCCCAGGGCTCTGTCTGCCGTCTTTACAGCTATCTGGGGAAGCACACATAAGAAAGAAGTGTTTGATTTGGGGATTATAGGCCTGAGGGAGGTAGCCTGAAGAATGTCTTCATCTCAGTGTGCTTTTGTTGCTTGCTGAGCGTGCTGGCTCCGTGGAAAGATGAGACTTTTCTTGTTTGTTTGGAATAAGCATTCAGCAAACCCAAGGCTGTTGGTCTCCTGCAGCTGCTGGGCCAGCGAGGGGGCAGCCGGGTGCTCTGCCCTGAACTAAAGGTCTTCGTTAAAATTTCCTTTTTCTCCCCTTCTAATCTACCCTGAACTAAGCTGGTGGTTGGTTTATTATGTAGTTGTATTTATTTTATTCTTTGGTCTGTGGGTTTTTTTCCTGGTCTCTGATCTCCAGTTTCTTAAGCAGTGATTTGCAGGAAGCATGCTGGCCGGCCCCAATACCACCCCAGGTCGTGCTCAGAAGGGATCACCAAACTTCAGCGGCTGTTAGATCAAAGCGTGTACCAAAACAGAGAGACAGGCTGGTGGTGAAACCCTGGTCTTTCTGTGTGCTGGCTCCAATCCTGCCTGGGAGAACCATTTCCAGAGTCAAGTGCCTTTCAGTAAAGAAATGTCAGCACTATGATCAAAAGCTCCTGGCACCTTCTTGAGGGGGCCAACGCACGAGCTGGTCTGCTTCCCCCTGGGTGTTGCCTAAATAAGGCAAATAGAGTATTGGTTGGAGTGAATTTTGTGGTTGCTTATTTTTATGTTGTTTGAACTTTGAAGATGGCTATGGTTTTCCAATTCTAATAATGCTTTCCTTCTGCTGAGTAAATTTCTGTATGTCCCTCTATTTCTCATGTCTGCTTAATGCCCTGCAGTATGCAATTGGTAGAGCCGAGGCTGCTATTGCATGTACTGTCTGTGCGATGCTGTGGGAAGGAATCTTTTCTAATTTCTTGTTTGATGGGTGATTAAGAATTCCAGTGAATCGACGTGGTTGTACATTACCTTGGGAACTGCATTAGCAATAAAATAAAGAATTGGTCACAAACTGCCTATCACCATATATGCAATCTATAAGTTATGTGAACTCCTGAATGGACAATACTTTCTACCATAAGCATTATTGACAGGATGGGGGTTAGTCGTGGCTCTGATTACGGAGCCTCTGCCGTCCCAGGTGAGTGAGTGATGTTTTACACATTCATTTTCGAACCTCCTAAAGTAGCTTAAAATCTAGGTAGTATTTCTACATTTTACGGTGTGAATAAAGGTAAAGTCATTTGTCCAGGAGCAAATCCCTATGGAGTGGCAAAGCTGCAATCTGAACCTGGATTGCCTTGACACCAAAACTCCCCCTCCCTCCATGATTCAATGCAGCCTTCACGGAAAATGAGCAAGTGATGGTAAGTGGCCTACCATAAATATGCAGAAACACTGTGGTGGAGAGGGGCTCCCTAATAACACGCTCAGTCTACCTATACAATTGCTGGCTTGTTCGGAGTTAAATAAATCCTTTTAATGGAATAAGAGGCTCAAGGGAAATAGGATTAACATATAAGATGCTTTTCATTCATTCCCCACGTTTCAAACAAAAGCAAGAGATATTTGGATAAATGAATTGAACAACAGAGTAATTTCACTATTGCTTCTAGAAACACCTTTCAAAAATAGTGAGAAAAAGTTTAGTGTTATCACAAAACTTCCCCATAAAAGACTGGAAGTCCTTTTTTCTTCCAGAGGCCCTTTGAGTGTTAGATTCTTTTTCTTTGTGGGTGGTTGGTTGAGATTATTTCCCCTCAATGTATAAAGTATTTATGCCTATAGCTGCTTTCTTCAAGGAGGATAGCGGGAATGTACATCCGACTTCAGCAATCAGGATTACCGACAACAAAGAAGGATCTAAGTTAAAGACAAAAGGACGCTGCAGCGCCATTAGAATATGATATTTTTCCCTTTTTCTAGTTGTGTTTTTTTAAATTTAGTCTTGCAGTAAATAAAGATTTTATGCTTTAAATGGTTTGGCTACCAGAAATAGTCCAATAAAACATCCTCTAGGGAATTTTTGAAAATAAGGAATGTGGTAGAGATAGGAAAGGGACATCCTGAGGTCCAGCACACACACGTTGCACACTCATGTACACACGCTCTCACACACTCACACCGCAATACTCACACCCACCACGCAAACACATATACGCAGACACATAGGCACACACATACACGCACACTCATACCCACCGCTCTCATGCACTCACACAAGCCAGTTGAAGGAAATGTACAGATACCGTAATCAGAGCTGGCGTTTGTTGAGTGACTAAGGTGTGCCTTCCACTGTGCTGAGCACTCCACCCCTGAAGGCATTAACCTGTTTCTGTCTCACGGTCACCCCACGAGGGAGGTGCTACCAGGGCCATCATTTTGCAGATGAGGAACTGAGCTCAGAGAAATACAGTAGAAAGGAAGAAGGAATGGGTGCCTCTCTGAACTGCACTGAAACTATGCATTTAATCTACAAACTCGCAAGTATTTCAGCTTGTGCAATTAAATCTCTTCGGCCATTTTTTCTTTCTACCATACAGCCAGGCAGAACTCTCCTCAGTTAGCAAATTCTGATGCAAATTAGTATGTTGAGATTAAGCTTTCAAGACTATGTCCCCTGACTTAATTTAGGCCTCGGAAGTGACTCCCTGGTTGATGCCACTGTCTCCTGAAAAGCTGACCCACCTCTGTGTCACCCCATCGTGAGTCCGTTCACCACACAGCCTTGGGAACTCTTCCCAAAACACAGACCTAATCACATCACAACCCTGCTAAAATCATCCTACAGTGAGATGAAATAGCCTCAAATCTTGAGCTTGACCTTAAAGGCTTTTCTTTCACTACCAAATAACCACACACACAATATACATAATTCCAACTCCAGATCTTCTCTATTCCGTTCCCCTAAAGGGGAAAATTCCTTTTTCATTCAAGACCTGGTTCACATGTCACCTCTTTTGCAGGGGGCTCCCCAGCTCCTCTGCCATTGGGCTTTATTTCAGCCTTGAGCACCACGTGATGGGTTTGTTTCTTTACACGCCCATCCATTGGACTTTCAGCAACTTGAGAGCAAGGACTACAATTTACTGACCTCTGTTTCCCAAGCAGTTAGCTCAGGAACCAACATGTAATAAACACTCAAAATAGATTTTTTAAGTGATTGAGTGAATGGATGGATGTCTTCCCCCTGTTGTGTTCTCATTTCTATCCGTCACTTCCCTTGCAGTTGTGTGTGTGTTTGGCAGTTTAACTCAAGGTCGTCTTCAGAGTCGCTGCCCCGGCCAGACAGTTCTCTTACATCTTATATTTGTTCTTGCTATTTCCCCTCTCCAAAGGTTCTTTTTCTATTTTCTCATCTCTGAACAAAGCTGTCGATGAGGCAGTGTTTCATGGTAGTTCAGTACCTGGGCCTAATGTCAGCGGCTCATGATTGAGGCCTACCACTCATAGCTCTGTGATATGGGCAAGTTGCTTGTGACAACTTCTCCAGCTGTCAAGATGATAGGGAATCTTGCCCAAGTCACACAGAGGGGGAGGCAGTGCTTGCCTCATTCATCCAGGTCATTAAGGAAGGCTACACAGAGCTCAGTGCCAGCTGCTACGGTGTCCTCTTCAGCTGCTATTGAAATATTAACCATATTCTTGAATAGCATTCTCCCATGAATTGTGCCACTCAACTGTGAATGTGTCCAGACAATGCTTAATCTATGAGAAAGCAACTTGTGCATCAAGAAGGGGGAAGAATGGCTTCAACAATCCTTTTGGGAAACAGACAATATATACATCATAAATTATAAATAAATTATTGAAAGAATGAAAATTCTTGCTGATTTTATAATAGTATATCTTAGCCTTCTCTCATAACTCTAAAATATAGATATATTAAAAAATTGCTTGTTTATCAAGCCAGACCTGAAAATCAGGATGAGTGAATAGATAGACTGATACGAACTCTCAGAGTTGGCCAACAAGTGGGTAGGTACCCCTAAATTGGTTTAACCCATTTTTCACACATATGATTAGAAAACTGTTTAGGATGTGATTTATTTTAAACAAAACCAGTAGCTAACGTTTAGAGGTGCTCAAATCTTGATTCTCCTTCTTCCACACTTCATTCACAATGTTAACTAGAAGTTCTGAGTTTAGAGGCTTCCAAATTTACACTCCTGAGTAGCTGGTTCTCAAGCAAAGACTCCAGATAGGAGAAAGGGGTGAGCTGTGACGAATTCTGCTCTTCTCCTGTAGAAATTCAGATTCACCTGGTGGCTTTCAAGCCCCTTGGATCGTGTGTGACATTTCTCTCTCTATTGATAGATGAATGGAGAGACAGAGATAGATGGAGAGAGAGAAAGACAGAGGGAGAGAGAGTCAGGCTCATTACTAGGTTTGTACCATTTGCTTCTGTGCTTGGAGATGACTTTGAATAGATTCACCAGAATTGGAAATGAATATCCTTCCCCAAAGGTCATCATTATTATGATCCCGAATAGGTCACATTTTCTGTAATACTCTAAGGAACAAATGTATTGTCTACATTTCTGCCACAAAGCATAGCTTCTAACAATGTTTGTGATTATGAGTCATGGAACCACCTGGATGATCAAGAGAAAAACAGCGTATCAGAAAAGAACCAAGAAGACCAGCACCATGGTGTGGTGGTTAAGTTCAGTGCGTTCTGCTTCGGTGGCCTGGGTTCACAGGTTCAGATCCTTGGCAGGGACCTACACCACTCATCAGCCATGCTGTGGTGGTGACCCACATACAAAATAGAGGAAGATTGGCAAGAGATGTTAGCTCAAGGCGAATCTTCCTCAAGCAAAAGAAAAGAGGAAGATTGACAACAGATGTTAGCACAAGGTGAATCTTCCTCAGAAAAGGAAAAAAGAGAAAAGAACCAAAATGCTGGCACTGTTAGATGTTGCACCATTTCATTAACATCCATATGATACCTTGGCATTTTAAATGCTTTTACTGTGTTAATATCTATGTATTTAGATTAATATTTAAGGAGTAGAGACTATTCATGAACAATTCATAGTTCACAGTCCCAGCTCTTCCTCCTGATAAGACCTATGGACAAGAGGAAGTAACAATGTCCAAAGGACCAGAGCTAGTAGATGGCCACTTCCTGTCTTACTAGCGGTGGCGGAGGGAGAGTTATATTTCCTGACATTTATTCTTATTTTCACATCTCATTTCTTATTCTCCAGAATTCTATGAATTTTAAATATTTTATCAAGCTGTGAAAACCATTCTGTAGTTTATCTTCCCCAAAAGAGGATGTATGGATATTGACTAGAAAGTATTTGTTTCACCACAAACATTTGAGTCCATTTTTCAATTCAATTCTTAATTCTACCTGCATCCAAATCAGCCTTCGAGAACCTAATGCTCCAAAAGCAAGAGCATAAATTTTAGGCCCATGTTAGCATCTGTTTTTGATGGGGGTGTTAAGAAGGAGATGGAAGCAGAACGGGAGTCTTGTTGGGTGTGCAATTACTCTTTTGTGTTTCTCTGAAAATATTTGTCTGTTGTGCTTTTGCCAAATCTACCTGCCTTTCCCTCAGAGCTATTAAGAAACAAAGCATGTTGGTATATTATGTGAGGTTTAACAAGATTTTGAGGTTTACAGATCCCCAAATCCTGCAGAAACACAGGTCTTGCTGGTAGCATTCACACAGAAGAGTGCAAAAGAGAATGAACTGACAGTTGTATTTCTGTCAGGAGCAGCAAAACCCCGGTGTTACCTTGAAGGGAAAGAATAGCACACAATCTGAGTTTGAAACATGATTTATGCCACAGAAATCACAAACTGTGTGTGGGGTGTAACTTTTTTTTTTTTTTTTGCAACCCTTGAGACAAGATGGAAACACAAAGCCTCAGTCCTAAACAAGGTTTCTAAAAACGGAAAAAGGAAAATCTATTCCTGCATTTCCAGCTGCCGTTCCAAGCAAACTGACTGAAAAAATCTAAACAAAACCAATGTGAAATTCTCTGCAAAGCTGAGGCTTTCCTCTCCCCATGTCTGGTTCAAAAGTGAGTTGTTATAGCAACAGGAGAAAAGTAAATGAGCATTTCACATTGTAAAATTACCCTTGCCTCTGTTCTAAACAATGCTGTCCACTCAGTCAAATGAGCCCCAGTCATTTAAAGGAGAAGAATTCCGTTTTAATTGTTCAGGCTTGCACCAAGCCCTAGCTTTAAAACCAAAAGTTCAGTTCAATTAACCTTATTCCCCAAATCGATATAATAAATTCTCTGGCAGGATGAGACTGAGCAACGTCCTGTCTGATGAAGATGACCTCAGGAAAATATGGTGCCATGGATTCCAGCGCTGAAGAATAGCCCAAGAGCTGAGTGGCACTGAGTTCATGGTGCGGGACACAGAGCCTTTCACCTCTAAATCATTGTTTTTCATCCAGTATAGATTGGAAGCAGGCAAGAGACCTTGCTTTTTAACACTTGTTCGCTGACCTGTATTAAATTGGATGTTGATCTGGGTCCAGCTTCAAACAGATGTCTACACAGTGGATGTTTTCGGAACCCCACACTGGCTTCCAAGAAAGGAGGCTGAAGGAGATTGGCAAAGCTTTTTTCGCTTTGGTTTTTCCGCTGTGTAGACAGCCCCTCCATAACTGCAGTGGCGTATACTGTAGGGAGATTTTTTGGATCAGCGGTTGTGTCTTAGTCATCTCATAAGGAGCCTGTTTCAAGCCAAACACGTTTCTATTTAGTTAAGCATTTATAATTATCAATGTTGCAGATTATCACATTTAAATTAATTTGTAAATATGTAAAACAACAAGGGAGAGGGAACCAACCCTTTGTCCCTAAGAGCGACCCTCCCACAAAGCCTAAGGCAAACTTTAATTATTAGCTATAACTGATCTGTATAATTAGCCTGAGCTAATATTCCCTAATGCCTTTCTATTTAAAGACACAGACACACTACGTATTTATATACCCAGATAGGTTTGCGGTTCTGAGAAATCATCTCCATTTTAGGAATGAGAAGCACTAAGCTAGTAAACAGATGGGCAATTTGGGACTGTCAGGGGAACTCAGACTCATAAAGCCCTCACCAGAGGGGTCCTATTGCATAAACAACAGGAGAGAAAGGAACAGAGTCAGTTTGAATGCATTGGTCTGGGGTGCCTTTAGCCCCTCCTGCCCCCATGTGTGAAGGTAAGAAGTAATCGCCCCTCCCATTTCCCAGGTCTTCCTGGCATCAGCAGAATTGACCTTCTCCTAAGCCCTGTGTTGGGGATCCCAACATGGCTAATGATCTGACTCATCCAGGAGGTTTAACAGAAAGGGAGGCCTTCTGGCCCCTACCACGTGATTTTGATTAAGCAAGCCTGGAGGACGGTTCAGGAACCTGAATTTTTAACAAGTGCTCCCAAGTTATTCTGGCGGTTGTCGAGGCTTGGCCTCCCGGAGAGTGAAGGACCGGGAAGAAGGAATTCCATCTCCTCGTCACTGAGGTCAGCCCCAGACACTGGCTGGGACTTCTGCAAAATATCCTGAAAGCACTCCATCCAACCTCATGTTTCCTTTCATAAGTAATCCTTCTAAGATATCTAATACTAAGATTTCTACAAATTCTGGAGCAATTTGATAATTTCTAAATTTGACAATTTGGAGCAATTCTATAATTTTGATGAAGAAAATAGACTAAAACCAAAACTCTATATTCAGGGCCACCAGGCCCTTCACCATCTCCCTTGTCTGAAACTTCTTGTACCTTCTTCTGCTCCTCACTCTGCTTCAGCCCGACTCTTGACTGCTCAAAGCATTTGTGCTGTCACTTTCTCTGATCTTCCCCGGGATCTTTGCTTGGCTGTCTGTGTCTCATCCCTCAGGTCTCAGCTCATGGATCGTCTCCTTGAGTAGTCTTCTCGGACACCCCATCAGGAGCAGACCCTGGACCACCAACCACGTCCCTCCTCCCCAACGATGGACTTTCCATTACAAATCACCCGGTTCCTTATTTCTCAGTCTTTATCATACTCTGCAAATATCCTAGGTATTATTTGTTGTCTGTTAACTGTTCCTCTCCCCCACTAAAATGTAAAGTCCGGAAGGTCAGGAGCTAATGGTTGCTGTGGTAGCTGATGAATTGCTGCCACCACCCATATCATACAGCCAGGTAGGCCACTGGGCCCAGGCTAGCCGACTCTGAGACTCTGTACCACAGCACAGCAGACAGAGATGTGGCACAATCTTTCAATTTCACTTTCATGCTGGCAGAACAGATGTAATAGTTACGAGTGCATAAGTTTGGAATGATAAATGAAGATAACAGTAAATTGAGAATTCCAAGTTTTGTTAGAGTTCACAGAGTACTTAGTCTTTTTCTCCTTCTTCTTGTAAAAGGAAGAAATTCAATTTGGATCATTTCCCATCTTAGAGTCCTGTGTCCTCAGCCCAGGGACATTCTTATTCTACACTAATTTTTATACTGGCCCAGCAGAATGACAAGATCATTAACAAAAAGAATCCTAGATACACATACAGTTAAAATAGGAGAAAGAACATTAAAATTAAAATGACATGGCATATAAAAATACAAGAAACCATAGTAGAAGAGGAGCTGGAACAGATTGGCCATACATTATTGGAACATATTTGTTAGATAGTAGGTGTTTCCAACACCAAAACCGCCAAGGAGACCTTATTACACAATTTGACATTAACATTCAAGTTATTTTAAATTCAGATTGTCTTTAAACATTTCGATTTTTTTACTCTTCCAAAGCCTTGTTCTTCTTCCCAACCCCCTCCAAATCCAGATACATTTTCTCTTTAAAAAAAAATATATCTTTTTTGCAAGAGAATTGCAAGAGTTGACACTTGGCGTGGGGTGATTCAAAAAACACACTGTCCCTTCTCACCACTCCTGATGTCTTTATCTGACAAAATCCATATGCTGTGTGGTCACCATGGCAACTAAGTAGGATTGTAATTGCAACCCTGGAAAGCTAATTTTTTCACTCAAATTGTGGCATACGTTTAACCTGTCTGAAGTTTCAACAAACCATCTTTTAATGACAAGTGTTTTGAAAGGTCTAATTTAGTATGTTTGTTTGAAGGCACATTTCTTCTTTTTTTTTAACTTAATAAACTAGCTCTAAAAGGGCAGCAGGGGAGGCTGAAATATTTTCTGACCTTACCTTAGAAATTATACCTGATCATTTTAAAGCAATAAAATCTAAATGTGTGACTCCTTCTGAAGAGTACACAGACGTCAGCATCCTCAGACCACGGAGTGAGAACCAAATAAGGCTCTGTGGAGACACAACCATGGACACAAAGAGTTCTTAAGGTCCAAGTTGCAAACTCTTTTCTTCCACCTGCCATGGAGGAAATGCTGCCTCCCCTGCAACTGATGACATTATTCAGGCTACGTAGCTATTAAATTAAAGTTTTCATTTAATGAACTTTAGCTTAGGTTAAATTTTCCTTCTGGGCTTGCTTCTTTTTCACAGTAATTTCTGTGGTGGCTCTATTTTATTTTTCTGAATAGATGAAGCATTATTTTTGGAAAGCTCTATGGGCTCAATCATCAGATTCCCGTGGGATGTGTGAGGAATCAAGTGCCTGATGAGGAAGCTTTAAGAAGCTGGTTCTGGTCCAGCCAAGAATGATAGGTATTGCCCTCAAGAAGACAATGCTCTAGCCACCTGGAACTTCACAGTGTTGGAAAAAAAGCACAGGAATGGAATTCAAAAGATGTGGATTCTAGTTCCGGCTCAGATAGTTTCTAGTTGTGTGACCATAACCTGGTAACATGCAAGTGGATAGCTTGACAATGTCGACCTACGTGTACCCTCAAGTCCAGGCAAGCCCAGGTCTGCCTGAAGGATGAAGGGATAATCGGACACGAACTTATCTGCTGGAGGGACAAGAAACCTCCCAGTGAAGACCTGAACCTGCCAGAAGGGAAAATGAGACAGCCCAGCATGGTCCAAGGAGCAGAGGGTCGGCAAGGAGGGGACGGGAAATCTTTTTTTTTTTTTAAAGATTTTATTTTTTTTCCTTTTTATCCCCAGAGCCCCCCAGTACATAGTTGCATATTCTCGGCTGTGGGTCCCTCCAGTTGTGGCACGTGGGACGCTACCCCAGCGTGGCCTGACGAGCAGTGCCATGTCCGCGCCCAGGTCTTGAACCAACGAAACACTGGGCCACCTACAGCGGAGCGCACGAACTTAACCACTCGGCCACGGTGCCAGCCCCGGGGATGGGAAATCTTAAATGCAGTACAGGATATCAGTTGCAGCATGTCTCCCCCCACACACATACCTATCCATCCAACACACACTAGGACCCCTGTCACAGCACACAGGAGAGCTGAGACTGTAGCCAAGGGAGCAAAACAAAGAAAAGAGTCTTTTTGCTAGGGTGACCACATCTCCCAATTTGTCTAGAATAATCTGGGTTTACATGCTTGTTGTCCTGGCACAATTATCAGTCGTTCTCCTTTCACTATTGAGAGTGTCCTAGTTTAGATATTGAAGTACGTGGTCACATGCTTTGTGCCAATATTTCTGTAGGTTGAAGAAAGCCGGGAGGTGGTGCTGCTTTGTGGAGTGGGTAACCGTCCAGCTAGCTGTCGGGGTGAATTGAGAACCCCTCCCCTCCCACACAGGTGGCTGCTGGTACCTGAAACAGGTGCAGTGAGCTGAGCGGAGAACCAGAACAGTTATGACCAGGAGTGTGGAGCAGGACTGTGCGCTGGCAGCAGCAGGAGCATCACCCCACTCAGCAGAACGGGAGCCGAGGAGAATGGCAACAGCGGGGGTGACTGAAAGGCTTGTGCTTGGGAGAACATGGACAGTGCACCCTACAAACTCCTAGATGTAGTGGGGAACTTGCTGGAGGCAGAGAGCCATGGTTTTGTTACAGTAAGACAGTGGGACTGTCGGCCACACCTGTCCTGGCTTAGTGGGTCCTCATGCTTGTTCCATGAGGCTCCCCAGGTGAATGCAGAGGCACGTACAATGTAGGAGTAGCGTAGGAGAAATGGCGCAGGCTTCTCATTGTTCTTGGGCTTTCCACAGTACTCCCAGTGGTGGCCAGCCACCAAGCTCACTGCAGGCGGGGGTCCTTTCTTGGGCTACCGGCTCCTGAGGACCCCTCAGGTAATCCCTGTTCTTCCTCCCTCCCAGTCTCCTGCCCACAAGCCAGGTTAGCTCAGGTTTGGAAGAAACTATCTCCCTTTCCTCCTGCTGTCTTCTCATCTAGCCCTCCTATCTAAGCTCAGGAATCCCTTTCTCTTCAGCCTTAGATTTCACTAAATAAAGGCCAGAAAAAGGTGCAGACTAATTCTGGGCACACTCCCTACTCCATGGCTCCCTACAATTAGAACACAGAGCCAATTTCCTGTTTGAATGGAGGAAAGAGAGATGGGAAATTATAAGAGAAAAAATGGTAACTTATATTGGTTTTCTATTTCTTCTATAACAAATTACCACAAACTAAATGGCTTAAAACAATACAAACTGATTATCTCACAGATCTGTAGATCAGAAGTCCTGGTGGGTTCCGTTGGTTCCTCTGCTCTGAGTCTCATGAGGCCAAAATCAAAGTGTCCACCATCTTGGGCTCTTATCTGGAAGCCCTGGGGTTGAGATGGGTGGGAGTCTGATTTTAGGCTCATTCCCGTTGTTGACACAAATCAATTCCACGTGGTTATAGAGCCCTTTTCCTTCCTGGCAGTCAGCCTGATGTTCTTCTCAGCTTCTAGAGGTGGCCCACATTCCCCAGCTCATGGCACCCCTTCGTCTTCAGAGCCCACAACAAGTCAAGTCCCTCCCACATTTTGAATCTGCTTCACTTCTGCTGTGTCTTTCTTCTGCTTGCAAATGGAGAAAGTTCTCTGCTTTTAAGGACTCATGTGATAAGATTGGGTCCATCGAGTAATCCGTGATAATCTCCCTATTTTAAGGCCCATAACTTTAATTACATCTGCAGTCCCTGTTGTCATATAACTCAACATAACCATGGTGTGTTACCAGAGGGCAGAGGTCACGGGAACCAAAATTCTGAGTACCCACAAACTTAACATCTCAAAACAGTGGCCAGTCACGTTAATTTTCCTGTTGCTCCTTCTTCAATCCCAGCTAACGGGGAACTCTGAAGAAATAAGCAAAGAGGTGTAAAATGGAAAAAGGCCAAAACACATGCCAAGGTGGGGATCAAACAAGGACTGTGAAAGGTTTCAACAGAGAAAGTGCTGTAACTTCGAAGGCAAAAGAGACGATATAGATCCATTTCCCTATAGCCATTGTCCAAAGTTTGCATCATCCCATCTCAGAAGAGGCCCCAGCAGGCCCAAGGCAGCCCCGGGGCTACTGAGGGCAGCAAAAAGCACGAGTGTGAGCTGTGCGGGGGGGACGTTAAAAATCAGACCAAGGACACTACACTCAGCCCTCAGTTTTGAAGGACCAGTCCAGGAAGAGAACGGAAAGACGGAGCCACAGGAACCGGAAGTCTGAAAGACACTGAAGGCAAGAGGATCTGGAATGAGAATAAAGTTTATAAAGAGTCTTTGACATCTTTTTTTTAAGCAACGTGCATGTTGAAATGCATTGGACTGGAGTGAAGACGAGCAGATAGGACATCCCAGTTAACCCTGGTGACTTTCTAGTACTGAAAGTCCACTTTAACCTCAATGCCAGCTGATGACCTTGGCCTGAGTCTTCAGAAATCACTGACCCAGCAGGAGAGGGTGCCCTCAGCTGCCGTGATGGTGCTGAGCTGGGTTAGCTGGAGACACAGAGGCTGAAGAGAGGAGGGGCCCGAAGACGGGAAACAGTGCAATAGCCGCATTCGTTCACTTGAACTGAGTACATAAATTAGAACCTTGAAAGTGGAAGCCAATGTTCTCAGGACAGTTATTAAAATTGCTTTTTCAATGTTTTCCTATCCAGTATCACAAAGTTGTTTTTGTAGGAAAGAAAGTAATTCATGTTTCTGATCCACTGTCATTGTGAAAGAAGTCACAGCTACACGTCTAGACATTTATGTCTAGTCCTTGTCCTTATGAAATAATCGTTGTTTTATGCTGGCTGTAGTTTGATATGTGCCTGAAATTATTTAGATAGGGGAAACAGGGCTTTCTCCTCTTTCCAGCACACAGAAAAAAATTATTCCAGACTCCTGGAAATATAACAAGCCTCTAATATTGGAAACATATTAGGTTTATATTTTTTCATTTATTTAAATCAGTTTAAAATATGCCCTAAATTCAAAGTTTTTACTCCTCTCTTCCCCTGATAAGAGAATTTTTCTGCAATTGTCTTTAATTGTTAGCAATTTTTGTTTCCACAAAATAAGAAGAAAGAAGAAGGAGAGAGAGAAGGAAAGGGAGGAAGAGGAAGAGGAAAGGGAGGAAGAGGAAGAGGAGAGGAGGAGAGAAGAGACATTCTTTACAGTTATCTGGATTCACAGATGTCCTATGAGCAAGGAGCTCACAGGAGGGAACGCAAGGGTTAAAATATTTATAGCAATGACTGTGGGGTGACCAGCTAGTGAGGACTGGCCTAGAGGAAAAATTCTTATCTTCTCTAGCCTCGGCTTTTAATGGTGCTTCCATGATTCATTGTCTTATAACCAAATAATTTGGGGGGTAGTTCATGGCAGATGTCTCTGGCTATATATCATTTTTATATGCTCTAGGAATTACTTCTTTCTATCTGTTTTACAGATGAAAATGTTAAGTGTAGCTTTCAGGTGCTAATGCACTACATCTGTTAATATTGATAGGAAGGTATGTCCTCTGTGAATCAATATTAACCTTTAATATTTATTTTATTGCTTAGGCAAGGTAATTCAGTGCACTCCGTTTCCTGTTGATGTGTGTTGGTGGTATTTTTCATTGCTTTGACTTCCTAAAACTATCTCTCTGTTATTGGACAAGGTAATCCGTCCTACTGGGGTAGGAGTATAAGAAAAAGTCCTACACGAGAAGCTATATTGTCTGGTTTATCTCTAATGCTTTCCCCAAATACCATAATTTGCCAAAATTAGATTTGGGGCATCCATTTTGCGCCACGTGGGGTATCTCTTTTTCTTTCGTTACTTGTAAGAACTGAGCCCTAAAATGTTACCCTCTCAACGTCTCCCAGTTCGTCTCCAGAGGTTTACTATGTTTCGCGTTAAACAGCCCGCCCCCATCCAGGTTATAGTTCCTATGTCATCTTCTAAAAGTTCTATAATTTTGCGTTCCAGTTTGTCTTCAGTCCACCTGAAACTGACTTTGTTTATGGTGTGCGGTTAGGATCTAATTTCATTTTTTAAATGACTACCTTTTTAATCGAGAAGTCATGTCCTGCCCACTAATTGGCAACATCAGCTCTGAAATAAGTCAAGTTGCTCAGATGTGCGCTCCCAAACCACCCAATCTTGATATATTTCTTAGTAATCTCTGAATTTTCATCAATTGAGTTCCCCAGTCTTTGTTTTCTCTTTTTAAGAAATATATTGACTGTTCTTGACCGTTTGTTCCTCCACATACATTTTATAATCAGCTTATTTTATTCCACCCACTCAAAAATCCCTGCTAGGGTTTGGTTTGGAATTTTGATTGGAATCGAATCAATAGATAAATTTGTTAAAAATTAGCCTCATAATGATTTTGAGTCATCCTATCTCTGAATAGGATATATCTTTTGGCAGGTGAGGTCTTTAAAATTTTTCAGTGAAACTCAAAAATTTTGTCCATAAAGAGAAAAGTAGCTGGATTTATTCTTGGGAAATTTACCTTTTTTTTTTTTAAAGATTGGCACCTGAGCTAACAACTGTTGCCAATCTTTTTTTTTTTATGCTTTTTCTCCCCAAATCCCCCCAGTACACAGTTGTACATTATTAGTTGTGGGTCCTTCTAGTTGTGGCATGTGGAACGCCACCTCAGCATGGCCTGACAAGCGGTGCCATGTCCGTGCCCAGCATCTGAACCAGCAAAAACCTAGGCGGCCAAAGCAAAGCACACAAAATTAACCACTCGGCCACGGGGCCAGCCCCATCTTTTTGATACTATTATAAATAGTATCTTTTTAAATTAAATTCCCTGATGTATAGAAGAAATGCAATTGATACTTTTATCTAGACAGCTCTAAGGAACCCAAATTATCCAGAAAATTCACTAAACTTTCTTAATAACTGTAGTACTTTATCTTTGGGATTTTTGATATAGACATTCTTATCATCAGCTAATAATGATAATTTTATTTCTTCCTTCTGTATTGTGTTATTCCTTTTCTTACCTGCTATACTGCTTCCACTTCCAGCACCAACCTTAATAGAAATTAAGATAGCACTTTGTGAATTTCTTAACTTAAAGAGAATATTTTTAATATATCACATTGAGTATGGTATTTAATTTCTTTGTAGCTACAATTTTTCTTCTCTATCCTTATTGTGTGAAGGACTGAATGTCATTGAATGTTTTTTAATAAAATTATTGAGATAGTCAGGCTACTTTTTCCTCTTTGATCTGCTAATGTGATAAAATGTATTAATGCATTGTTTTGTTAAACCACCCTTGCATATCTGTGATAAACCCAATTTGGTCATCTCTTATATTCTTTGCTGGATTCAGTTTACTAATATATTTAAGATTTTTGCATCTATTTTGGATTAATTAGGCTAGAAACCAAGCTGCTTTAACAAATAGACCCAAGATAGACCTTGACTTTTCTCTCTGGTAACGGTCTGGAGTAGGTGAGCAGTTCATGGCTGGCAATGTAACTTTGGCTTCCAAGTCATACCATTTCTCAGCTCTTTGAAAGAGGGACAGAGTCCTGCACAGGTCTCCTAAGAAGATGACAGGAAATTGCCCTCCTCACCTCCGTTCACATCTCATTCATCCAGAGTTAATGCCATGACCACATATAGCTGCAAGGGAGGCAGGAAAATATTTTCTACGTCTGGGGGGCCACAAGCCCAGGTTATATGAAGTTCTACATGAATTTCTATTATGAAAAGAAATGAAAGAACTCTTGAAGCTGGGGGACAGTTAACACTCTTCAAATACATATATATGGTCATGAGAAGGAATGGACAATGATTTTCTTTTTTTACTGTCCTTGTCTTAGGTTTTGGCATCAAGATCATGTTAGCTTCCAAAAAAATAAATTTGGTAAAGATTCTCTGTTTTTCTACTTTTTGGTGTAATTTGGGTAAATTTATAACTTTAAAAAATTTTTTTCTGGAACTTGTGGGTAATAATTACCACACAGTGTTTTCTTTTAGAAATAATTTTATTTGATGATTCCAAATATTCAATACATATGTTACTATTCAGCCTTTCTATTTCTTCTTGAGTCAATCTTTGGTACAGTTTTTGAAGTAATTTGTCTATCTGCATGAAGTTGTTAAAAATAACCTCTTACTATATTGTTAATCTTTTGCTGCATCCGATTTTAGTCAATTCTTTCCTTCTGATTATAATTTATCTCTTATCTCTCTTTCTGTTTCTATTTGCTTCTAAACAGTTTTCCAAATTTTATTTGCTGTTCAAGAATAACTTTTGAACAACTGCAACAACAAATACACACATGGATACAGAGAACAGATTGGTGCTTACCAGAGGGGAAGGGGTAGGGGGAGGGTGAAGGGGGTAAAAGGAAACATTGGTACAATGATGGATGGCAACTAGACTTTTGGTGGTGAACACAATGTAGTCTATACAGAAGTCAAAATACAATGCTGTACATCTGAAATTTAGATAATGTTTTAAACCAAAGTTACCTCAGTAAAAAAAAAAAATAAGAGTAACCTTTGTCTGTCTTAGCTCTCTCTGTTGTATGGCTGGTTTTTATTCCTCTCCTCTGTTCTCATTTTCTTCTTTCTTCTGTTTCATTTGCTTTTATTCTATACTCTTATATTTACTTCTTAAGATGGATGGTTCACTCACTCATTATTACTTTAGCTGCATCTCTACATTTTGATATTCGTTACCATCATAATTTTGTCCTAAACATTTTCTAATCTTTATCATGATTTCTTCTTTAACTCTTGAGCTTTAGAAGCAAAATACTTCCAATAGGAGCAAAATTCAAAACAGCATGTATAGTATGCTAGCTCTTGTGTAAGAAGAGGAAATAAAACATTCATATATCTGCTATTCATTTCAAAAAGAAACACAGGAAGGAAATATCAATAATGTTTGACTTCAATAAAGTTCTTTTGCCTACAAGTGGTGGTAGGAATTGAGAGGAAGAAATTTGTGAAAGAATGACGTTTCTTCGAATATATCTAGTCTTACTTTGGGAAGCATGTTAATGTTCCACATATTCAAAAAAATAAAATCAACAAAGTTGGGAAGAGAGGAAAAACTAAAACTGCAAAGCAAACGGAAACAAATGAACCTAATTGTATTTTAAATGAATTCCATAAGCACACTGAATGAAAATCAAAAAACACTAATGCAAGTCATTTACGAGCACAGTATTTGTCTGTATACTCTCTGTCTTGGGCAAGATTGTGGGGTAAGAACTACAAACAAATCTGGAAATTATTTTAGTAGATTTTGAGTTTTGTCGTGGTTTAGGTAAAACCATTCTGCAACAATTTAGATGTATGATAGAATCCAAGAAGTGAGTAACTGTGTTGTTGGGAGCCAGTTTTGTCACTATGAAAGAAGGAACATAGAAATATGAATGAGGGAGGGCAAGAAAGAACCATCTGGGAATGGATTGGAATTGGGGCTCTCAGTGTAAATTCATAATTGTTACAATATGTGTCCATGCATGTAATGAACATAACATGTGCATGTGCATACGTGTATGTGTGCATATAGGCATATGTTTGCTTATATATATGCAGCTAATTTCTAGCTTGCTCACTGAAAAGACCAAGAAGCAAAGACACCCCCATAACATCTATGAGCATATCCAGCACCCCAATCTTAGATTCTATTTCCATACCTGACTAAAAGGAACCATGGCTCTGCTGAGAAATGGCTGACTCCAGGTTTTCTTTATCTGAAAATACCTTTACTTTGCCTTTATTTTTGAAAGTTATTGTCACTAAGCCTACAAGTTGAGATTGATGCTTATCTTTCTCTCTGTGCATTAAAAGTATTCCTTCTGTTGCTAATTTTAAGTAAACTCTTAATCAAACTGTTAATTTTTTGTAGGTAATTTGATCTGCTTCCTTGGCTGTTGTGCAATTTTCTACCATGTGTTAAGTTTGTTTATTTATTCTATTCAATGTAAATAGTATAAAATAGTAATTATACTATAAATAGTATAAAACTTTGGAAATTCTAAGCCATTAATTCTTTAAATGTTGCCTCTCCCCCAACTCTTCCTCTCCCTCTGGATTTCCAATAAGAAACGTTTGACCTTCTTGCTCTATGATGTATATTACTTGACTTATCTTTTATAGTTCCCATCTCTTTGTCTCTCTGTGTTTCATTCTGGATGATTTCTACAGATCTAGTTGCAAATTCACTAATTCTCTCTACACTATACCTAAAAACTCCTAGCAAAGGAGTTTTTGATTTCGAAGACACTTTATATAATTTCTGGAAGTTCTATTGAGTTCTTTTTCAAAGGTTTGGTCTTTTTAGTTTAAGTTTCTTGTTTATTCTACTCATGTTTTCAAACTTGCTGGGTTTTTTAATACATATTACACATCATTATTTTATATTCTGTACTTGACAATTATAATATTTGAGAACCGTGTAGGTCTAATTTTACTTTCTGTCCTTTCTGAGCGCTTATGTTCTGTTTTGTGACTTTTTTCTTTCAGTCTTACAAGGGGACTGTAGTTTCTGGTTCTCCTTTACACTAAGCGTGGAGGGCATTCAGATGCCTCCTTTTGCAGGATCTCATGTTAGAGACCTTGGGTGGACTCTGGTTTTCTTTGTCTTCTGCCCCGTATGTTTCATAAGATGGTGACAGCTGATGCTCAAGTTCATTCTGACAGCCAATACCCTCAAAGCCAGGTTGTCTTCAGTGTGTAACTTACCTCCTTAGGTTCTTGCATTCATTGGATTTTGGCCTTCCAGTCATAAACGACTTTTAGTATTTCATTTAGAAAATTTTAGTTGTTTTCAGCAAGAGGGTCATTCAAGGTATTTGGTCCACCATACTGCTGGAAACTTCTAGAAGTCCCCCGCATATATTTTAACCAACTTTATAAATTTATGCTTCATGTACTATTTCATTTTTTTAAAAAAAGCTTAAAATGAAAAGCTAGAAAATCACTGACCTAATCTAATATGCTCATTGTCACCTAGGAAGAAACATAAACAGATAGCAGTAGCAATACCAGGGCCATTGCTCAATTCTGACTCCCGCTCTAGTGCTTTCTGCAATTGGGCTGCCAGCAGTGGGAAGAGAGAGGGGAAGGGTTAATCCAGGGGCTGGGATGTAGTGCCCTGGTATGGCGAAGTTTGTACATAACCCTCCTGGCCATGTAGATACATTTTCTGTCTCTGTACAATCTTTACTCCCTTGAAACACTCAAACCCAACCTTCATTTTCAGTGCATTCTTAAGATAAACTCTTAGTCTGGGAAATTGACCAAAAATCAGTTACACACACACCCACGCACGCAAACACACACACACACACACACACACGGATTCTACCAATTATGGTATTTGCTTAGATTCCTTTCTTTGTTAAGTAATATATCCAGAGCATTAAATAACATGAATAATAACTAAATAATACATCCTTAGGGTTCCCCATGCCATATCGTCTTTACAAATGTGCATCATCCATTGAATGGTTGTACCATTATTTGACCAGTGTTTCATTTTTAGCACAATTGCATGGCTTCTAACTCTTTGCTCTTACAAACTGACCCACAATAAATGCCCCTATAGTTCATCTCTACTTACTATCTTTAATCATTTACTTAGAATAAACTCCTGATATTAAATTTTGAGGTCATAAGACATGCATATTTTTAAGACTCAATATATCCTGCCCCAATGCCTTCCAGAGAAGTTGTGCCAATTTACCTTCCCCCAGTGGCCCATAGAAGTACAGTGATGGAGGTTGACTTTTTAAAGGTGACATATCCGGAGCTAAACCTCTGATTGATTTTGAATAAAAAAATAGTTTCACCAGATTTTTTATCTGGCTCCTTGCCTAGTCTAAAATTCATGAATGAATGGTACATTATGGTACTCTCAAAATTATGCCTACTTAAAGATCTTAGCAAACATCCAGGCCTCCCTCCCCTTTCACTTGTATGCAAAATTTAATATCATAGGGTTACTGCCCTTTCTCAAATCACTAACTCATCTTTGCTTTGACAAAACCTCAACCGTCGCATGCCAACTGGTAGCCTGTAGTATTTTCATAATTAATTAGACATAAATAGCAGTGTCCCAATAAAGGAACAGACAATTTTCCTATTGTTATCTCCTTGAATAATTCTATTTGTCCACAGACCCACTAGTGGGAACTCATAGAGAGTCCCCTGTAGCTAATGGGAATTAGCAAGAGAAATGGCTTTTTTGACACTAACTCTGCTTGAATTTGGTCACATGAGAATCCAATGAGATGATTTCTAGCAGATACTGTTGGAAGACTGATCTTACAAAGTAAACAGGCGGCTGGATACACAGCATGGTTTTAAATTTGTTTTCACTTAATAGGAGACAGGATTTCTGTTCATTAGATCTCTTGCTGTCCCCCGTTAAATCCTCCTGCCATACTGTTTCTGCTTTTGAGATTCTGCTGTGCAAAATGGCATTTCTACATGAAGAGCTTTTGGCCAGGGGCAACAGACCAGCTAGTACACATCTGAAATGGCTATTTCCTTCTCACCATGAATGGAAAGGTATTTAAAGCATATGTAACTCCTTCACAAGCTCACATCTGTCAACTGGATCCTGTACAACTTCATCAGCTGGGAATCGAAGCCCATTCGTAGTACTCCTGCTTGCAAACTTCCGTCACCAAGGCTGTTCAGGTTGTAATGCCAAGAATAGGCTCAAATTTAAATTAACATTTGAAAATTGCAAGGGAGTGACAATTGCATGAAAGCCCCTTTTCTGAGTGAAGGTTGGGAAATTTGGATGTGGGGCAGGTTTGAATTATTACTGACCTTATCAAAGCTTAACTTTTTTCAGACCCTAATGGATTTTTCTGGTTGTTCATGTTGTTCATTTGGCTACAATGAAGGCCTTTCACAAGGTTTTTATGTTGATTTTCCTTATGGATTTGAGCTTAACGATATGAAGAATATTGAATTTATACAGGGTCAATCCCATAAAAACTGAGTCAGAGAAAGGAGGCAGACGATTACTCAATTTCTTATGAAATTGCATACAGACTCAAAAATATCAATGTGACCTGTGAAAATGAAGCAAAGAGAGAATTTATACACTGGGAACAAGATGTTAGACAGTATGCTTCTTGCATACTTTTTTAGGCCATTTTACCATCTTATTTGTATAATGACGTGGTTTTATTGTAGAATAACAACCTATACATTTTTTGTTCTTGTTCTTGTTTTTTGGAAGATTCAAATACTTGCTATCTTCAGGGCAAGGTTATAGCATTGATTTAAGTAAAAACAATACATAAGAATCACTTGGGAGATTTGTTGAAAATGCAGATTTTGGGGGTGCTGTCCACCATGATTCTAATCTGGTCCACCATGAGTTGAGTCTAGGAATCGATCTTTCTAACAAGCACCCCAAGAGATTCTCATTTGGGTGGTCCCCAGAAAAACACCATTAAAAATTACAATTTAAAAAAAGATAAAAATTGAGGCCAGTCTGGTGGCATAGTGGTTAAGTTTGCGCACCCTACTTCAGCAGCCGAGGGTTTGGGCATTCAGATTCTGGGTGTGGACCTAGCACCACTCGTCAAGCCATGCTGTGGTGGCATCCCACATAAAATAGAGGAAGATTGGCACAGATGTTAGCTCAGCAATAATCTTCCTCAAGAAAAAGAGGAAGCCTGGCAACAGATGTTAGCTCAGGGCCAATCTTCCTCACACACATACACACACACACACAATCAAAAGAAGAAAAATCACCTTGATAGAAAACATAAATGGGGAACCTTGATTTCCTGTACAATTTATTTTTATATAAAAGGGTGTTACTAGAATCCTGATTCCTTAAGAAGCAAGGCAGATACACTCTAGGGAATGTGCTGCAGGCTGGAGGACTCCGGCTCTTTGAAGGTCACTCTGCAGGGGACTCAGTGGTGACTTTGCTAAGTCATTGTCCTTCCTGCGTCTCTTTTTCCTCCCCTCCAAAGGGGAAACAAACAACCAGAACCTTCCCGCCAGCTGGGGAGGGTGAATATGAAGCAAAACAATCATGAGGCTGCTTTGTAAACCCACACTGGTGTCGTTATAGTCAACACTTGGATAGCGCTTAATTCTTTCCAAATTGTTGAATTCAATACACCATAATCACACGTGTACAAGCTTTAAAGTCAGACCCTAAACTACATAATTGTAGCCTCTTAGAAGCTTTGAAGGGTAATGCAGGGTCACAGTCACATTACATGTAAACCAACCCTGAAAGATACCATCTTAAAGGCTGCTGGAAAAAGGAATTTCACAGCTTGCCTTGGCAGTTGTGTGGTTCAGGGCTTGAAATCTTTCAACACAGATCTCTCTGAGTTCTTAATCCTAGCTGTCTGTGCCTCATTCTGGACTGTTCTTGGGAGAAAGAGAAAAACTCATCAGAACTCACACTATTTTTCCATAGACTGAAAAGCATTAAGGCTTCTCTTGTTGTCATTATTGTTTTAATGTGACATGTAAAGTCAGTCCCTTTGGCTTTTTTACAGAAAGCCTCAAGAAAACACTCTCTCTGTATTTTATCCCTTGCTGCTTTCCCTTCTAGGCACTAAAGTATAATTTGGTGACAATGACTATTGCATGTGGAATCTTTCCTCAAACTTCGTTTCTTTTTTTTTCAGGTGTACATCATAATATATTTTGATTTCTGTGTGGATTACCTCATGTTCACCACCCAAAGACTAATTCCAATCCATCACCACACACGTGTGCCTAATCACCCTTTTCGCCCTCCTGCCTCCCCCCTTCCCCTCTGGAAACCGCTAATCCAATCTCTGTCTCTATTTGTTTGTTTGTCGTTGTTTTTATCTTCTACTTATGAATGAGATCATAAGTATTTCGCTTTTTCCCTCTGACTTATTTCACTCAGCATAATACCCTCAAGGTCCATCCATGTTGTCACAGATAGCTGGATTTCATCATTTTTTATGGCTGAGTAGTATTCCATGGTATATATATATACCACATCTTCCTTATCTGTTCATCCCTTGATGGGCTGCTTCTAAGTCTTGGCTGTTGTGAATAATACTGCAATGAACAAAGGGGTGCAGATATCTTTATGTGTTTGTGTCTTCAGCATATACATGGCTCTTGTTTTTTGATCCAGTTGTCCACCCTATGCCTTTTAATTGGAGCATTTAGTCCGTTGACATTTAAAGTAGCTATTGATAAACATGTATTTACTGCCATTTCATTGCTTTTTTTCTGGGTGTTTTAGTCGTTCTTCTCTGCAGTTGAGTAGATGTTCTTGGAGACCTTTAAAAAAATCTGCTAAGTTTATCAGGAAATTTTCTTCATTAGTCTCATAGAGGGACCTTAGCAAGCCAATTTCATGCTCCTGGTTCTCACTTTCCTCCAAATGAGGGACTTGAACTACATGCTCTTGGTTTTGTTCTTTTATAAACTCTTGAAGTTGTTTATTGTAGAAAAGGATGGGATTAACTCAGAGTAATTTTGTGGTAATAAAAGACTCCTTATTTGGTAAAGTGCATTGTTGGTTCCTTATTCTTTCTGTTTTTGCTAACATAATATCTCTTCTCGTCTTGATGATAGCCTCTTGTGGAAGAAAGGAAAGAAAAAGGGGAGGGAGAGAAGGAATGGGGGCAAGGAGGGAGGGAGAATAGAAGGGGAGGGGATAGAAGGAGGAACAGAGAAAGGAGGTATGGAAAGAAGGAAAGAAAATAGTAGCCAGCAGTAACAGTGTGTAGTTGCAAATATCACAGATATGCAGTTGAAAATCATATGTTTGGTGCCTGAGCACATCCTCTGCCTGAGGGCAGATTGATTTCCTAGGGTTGTTTCCTAGAATTGTAGGAAATTGGAGGAAAAATATGTATCTCTATGTATATAATTAGGTCTAAATAAAACATAGGGCCTTGACTCAATGTTCATCAGACTCTTCATGGTTTGTGGGATCTAATTCAACCACCCCATCTTCTGCTAAGATGAGATATTTGATGGACATCTGCTGTCTTTCAATGCTCCTTTGTTCAGCATCCATTTTTATTTATGGATTTAAATTTTAAAAGTGGCACTAATAGCCTGCTAAGATTTTTCTCCGTACCTGTTCATCTTTCTCAATGGACGAACCTGGGTGTTTTACTGGAGGCCACCCTGTGTGCCTAGATCTCAATCTGGGAAAGAGCCTCCCAGGAACATATGCCCTTTTGGGTTAAAAAGTGTTTCTTTTCTATTCTATTCTTAAGCTTTTTCCTCCTTTGGTTCCTGGAACCCAATGCTGCTGTGATTTGCAGGTGAAGGGTTGTATTTATGTCCATGTGCTCATAAGGATTTTAGCCTTGGGGTTGTACACAGACCCTTAACTAGTCTTATTATTATTATTTAGTTGAAGTGTGGATTTTTTCCCCTTGGTAACCTATATACTGGAATATTCTCTTCAGAATGTGCTAGAAAAGAAAGGACACCACTCTTGTCGGAACTTTATGAAAGCAAGAGCTATAAGTCACCTACAAATATAGAGCCAGCTTTCAGGATGTCACATCAAGACAGTAACTCTAAATTTTCATTGTTTAAGGATATAGCCAGACAGCTTTTATTCACTTTAACGAATGTAACTGCTCAGTCACCATTGTGGAAAATATAGGGTTCAACAGCATGAAATGCTACATTGATTGTTCAGAACCTCAGTTAAGGCTATGATTTTTTTCTATATACTTTATGACATTGTTTTGTCTAGACGTTTATGTCCTTGTTGCCCTCAGTTATGGCATTTATTGCCAAATTGCTTTAATGAGTTATCTCCTGCATTCGAAACTCTGTGTCCAAAAGAGTTTTAAAGGAAGCAAATGGTCCACCTTTTCTCTTTCAGAATGTAGGAGATATGGTAAGGGTATGAAGAAAGTAAACTGTTTGTTAAACCGCGCATCGTGTATCTTGATTAAAATACATCTGGGGATCTCCTAACATCTCCAGCCACCATCTCAGAGCCTGTCATGAAAATTTAGCCAATTACATGCCACAAAGCATTTTTACTTAGAGAGTCTCAAATATTTTGGAGGTAAACTCAGGCTTCCTCTACCATTTGTATTCTCTGTGTCCTTAGACAAAAATAAGACAGCTAAATATGTTTTTGAGTTCCAATATAGGAAAAGTTTGGGGATACCAATTATCAGCCTTAGGACTATAGATAGTCTTCCTTTTTAAGAATTAAGTCTTGAATAGAACTTCAAATAAATTTTCTATAAAAAATTATTGGAGGAATTCCTCCTCTTTTTTAAATTAAATATGATGATTGCTACTAAGATTAGATCCTTCGTATTTATGCGAGTAGAGTGGCTACCACTATGGAAATCATGATGATTCTAATTCCTGCTATAATTTAGCATGAAGCCATCAACCAAGATTACCAATTCAGTGCCTTTATGCATCATACTTACCAAAATAGCATCCATTATTTTAGCTATATATATTAAATATAAGCTACATATATTAACTATATATATAGCTACATTTTATGTTCTTCTTATATTAGCTCTATATATACAGAAAAAGAGAGAGCTATATTTAGTGTCCATTACTGTGCTATATTAATGACCATATTTCTAATTCACTAAGCATATGGCCTGGGTCACTTTTTTTCTCACTTTTTAAATGAAGTGCTTGGGTTAGATGCTCTCTGAGGTGCATTTCACCCCTAAAATTTTATGATTTTGTGTTCTATGAGATAGACTGGCCATCTTGTCTTTTATACGATCCCACCTGCTAACTCAGATGTAACCTCTCCCTCATTCCCCATAGGAAACGTTGCAAAAATTTTAGAGGTGGGTTAGCTTTTTTAAATCTAGCCAAATGAAGACAATAAGAAGGAATCAACTCAAATTTCAGCAGAAGAGAATGACATTTAAAAGACATTCTGAACTTGAAAAGATTGAGTCATGTTCAAATGAAGTCATTTGAAGTTATTTGTTGTAGAAACTCCTGGAATGGGGCTGTCTAGTTTAAAAATGGTTCAAGATGAAGTTTCATCTAGTTTGGTCTAGAATGTGAGACTATGTTATGTTATATAACTAGGTCTGACCCAGGCAATCTTGTGGAATATAATGATTCCAATGAAATGATGCCATAAAATAATTAAGGAAACTTCTTTAACACTTTTATTGATAAGAATGCTATGCTGGCTCATCCTTTTGGGCATTCTTTCTAAGAGATACTCACCGTCAGCATCTGTAAATAGATAAAATCAAATTATAATAATAGTAAGATTGGCTAACCTAAGAATATGCCAGGCACTATTCTGGAGTCCTGACAATGGTTCTAAGCTGGGTACTATTATCCTTCCCATGAACAGGAAGGGACAAGCGGAGATGTGTGGTAAAGGGAAAGCACCTGTGCCCTCCACTGTTATTATGGGAAGGTCTTTCTTTAGAGACAGATTTTTCATTCATTCATTCATTCATTCATTTATGCATTCATTCAATTTCTTTTTTAGCACTAACTGATGGAGCTCCCTTCTCATTCCACACTGATCACTTCCTAGAATCACTCCCCATTCTAGTACCTGATCCTCTCAGGAAAATTAAGCCCTAAGCCTGAGGCCATTGCCACAAGCCACCTTTCCCTCAGTCCAGACTGTGACATTCTCACATGCATTTTGCGTAATTACCCTTTGCACTTTCCTAGCCAAGGAACCCATAGGAAGTAAAAGAAGAAACTCATTTCCTCCTTGGATTTTTGTGCTCCTGGGTAACTTCATCGAGAACCATTTTTTAATTAGACAGCCCTATTCCAGGGGTTTCCTAAACGCTGCTTCTCGGTGAGGCTGACCTTACTCAGGGGACACAGAGACGATCACAGAGCTTAACACAGAGATATCTGCAAAGATCGCTGCTGATTCTGTTGACCTGTTTAAGCCCTACTGATTTTCTTACCACCAGGTCCTTTCCAAGTGGACAACCAGCCATACTGTAGGAGAGGTTGATGTGGAGGGCAAGTGTCCGCTAGGGACAAGTACAAGGCTATCAAATCACTATTTTTCTGCCACCTAAGGCGACCCTGAAGTTTAGAACAAAAGGAAAGCCTTTTTAGGAAAAGAGCTAGGCTCTTTAGAATATTTATAACATCCTTTTTCCTCACCACTCCCAACTTGTTATCCTTTCTTTCGGGAACTGAATGAAATCACGGATACTCGGTCATAGGCATTTCCATGAGGTTAAGATGAGGTAACCTGTCTAACAAGTATTTCATTAGAGAGAATGAAAAAGGTAGACTGAGAAATTCCAGTAAAAGTTTGTTATATAATTTTAAATGCTTTAGAATAACATCACAATATCCTGCTTAGAAAGATCGGTCCTTTGTGGAAGATGTTATTAGTGAAGTCCTTGAAGCAAGAGGTGGAAAATGGCTTTTTCATTACTTCAAAGGCAATATTAAAGGACCATGAAATTCAAAGCTCCTGGTTTTATCACAGACGTTTTTATGTCCGGATTTAAACATTTCCCTACTCGACATTCTTCTAACAACTGTAGTTTTATGGAAAGAATGGTTATAATTGGTCTGGATCATAGTATGATTATTAAATGATAGACATCAATTAAGCTGATACTTAAATTGAAGATATTCATATCAAATGAGAGGAAAGTCCGATTATAATTAAATGCGTAAAATGTATAATCTGCTTTGGGAGTACACGTTAAACCAGGTGATTATTTGTTGGGATATAAACTGTCACAAAAATTCTCCCACCTATTTCTCCTTTGCTCACTGTCAGAAGCATAAATAAAATGTTTCATACATATTTTTCTTAATCTTAATGTGATTATGAGGGTGCTTTATGTAGATTATCGTGTTAAGGCTCTATCCTTTAGGAATAAAAAGGAGCAGAGAGAAGGGAAGAGTTAGAAATGACATCCCAGGATCGCTCTTGTGAATGCAGAATTGTCCATACACTTGCTTTCCCCTGAGTGAACCTTTTGTGTCCAAGGATTTCACCATTTGCTGTTATTATAGCATTAGCAATAATACAATAATACAATAATAACGTGCTTGCTAAGGACTTAGGGACCAAGCAATTGTGTGTATTCACTACTTTGGGGATATTTAAAAAAGCATAAAACCCACTAAATAGCAACATTTTTGAGTGTAAAGTATTACTTGTTTACCTACTGGGGATCAGAGAGGCTCAAAAAAAATCAGATTCACAGATTGTAATACTAATCCTTTCTTAAAACATATCAAAAAACTCTCTAAGACCAAAAAGGGATTATTTCATCTTTTCCATACATCTTTTCACTTGGAAACTCTTGAAAGTGGGAGAGTTCTTCATTTACATTGTTTCTTTTCATCTACAGCTAAAATACTAGCAAATGCCTTTTTTTTCTGTTTTTGTAATATATTCCTTGCTGGCTGCCTCTCCACGCATCAACAAGCAGCCAGGCAGTGCCCATTGAAGCCAACCTGCTCCGGCTCAAGGGCAAGAAGCCTTTGGCCTAAGCTTATCAAGGCAGACCCATCCTTCAAACCACAGTTACTGCCCAGAGGTGATTATGTGATCTAACTTCATCCAATTAGAGTGAAACTCTGGATTTTGTTTAAGGATAAAGACAGAAATCTGCCCCCTACCTCTGTAGCCCCACTACATATGATCTGTCTACAGGGTGCGTTCTACCTGCAGCCACCTTACGGCCACAGGGGAAGCCAGCCCGAGGATGGAGCTAGTCCATGAAGATGAAGGAGCAGGGGGAACTGCAGTGAACTTGAACTGGACCTCTAACTGAACTGCACCCAAGGCCCCAGCCCTTCACTCTCAGTTACGGGAGCCAATTAATTCCCCTCATGATTGAAGCCAGATTGTAGTGAAGGTTCTGTTTTTTGTAACCAAAAGCATCCTACCAGGTACAGAATTTGGTGCTGAGTCATGTTTTGCACATCACAGACCCTGAAATATTGAACTAACTGCATCTAGGTAAGCAGAACGAGAAAGATCCCATTTTTCTATGGTTGGAAGTTTGCAAATCTTATTACATAGTCACAAAATAACCGGTTAAACGATTGCCTGTTCTATCTCGTAGTAGAGTTCAAGTGCTAACCGAGATTGTGGTGTTCCGAGATTTAGTAGGAAAAATTGCAGCTTTCGCTAAAGTCCTTGAAGAGAGAGGCAAGATTGGCCTGAAACCAACCAATCTGAAAGAAAAAGAAAAAAGACAATATTGCTTTTATCAGAGAAGCCCTCTCTACAAGTGGCTTTCTTTCCTAGATGGGTAAAAGTCTGGTAATTTGGAGATTGACTGGTGGAAAAAATCAATTTCTCTGCCCCAAGGTGAGGTCAGTTGGAGAAAAATCAGAGAGGCAGGAGCCGTTATAGGAGGTAGAGCTGATCTCTCGGGGAACCCTAACCCTTGGTCCTCTCCCAGTAACTGGAATTCCCAGAGAATCCAAGGTTAGGCTCTTGTTCATCCCTAGGGCAATCTCCAGGCTCTTATAATGTCATAGACAGGCCCCCAAAGTGATGTGGGCCCAGAAGGAGAATTCTCTCCAATGTCCATCTTTGGCATAACCCTACAAAACAAAAGATGGGCAGGATAGTCCCAGAGAGTAGGACCATGGTCTGCAAGATTGGCCAACTAAATCACTCCGCATGCAAGGAAAGGATCACTCAGTGTTTCTGTCCAGCAGGATCTGAAATGTGCTATGAACCAATGACCACTCTAATGTTGCTTCCTATTCTCTTTTTTTACAAATAAAATTTGTATTGTAGCTTACCATCTTCTCTCCACCATTGTATGCTGGGTATGGTTAACTCACCGTTTGTCAACTTGTTGCTGACCATTAGGAGTTATATCAGAATTTGATAAAAAGACTTCACCTGGAAATCCTGCACTTGACCTCCTGGTAACTGGAAGAGACTTGGTTATCTCCCTTTAGACTAGGGGTTCTCAACTTTGGTTGTTATGCAGAACCACCTGGGAACTTTAAAAAATTCCTATGGCCAGGTTGTACCCAGATTAATTAAATCAGAGTCTCTGGGGAAGGGACCGAGACATCAAGTGATTCCATCATTATAATTGATGGAATCAGCCTAGTTGAGAACCACTGCTTCCATTTAGGGGTGGAGCTTTGTGGAATCTGGATGCAGGGAGGAGGATGTGTATAGATGTTGGTTTAGCAAAGATTGCAGTGGATCTGTTTGCTTGTTCCAAGTCATTGCAGTCTTCTCCCTTTGGGTAACAGCCCTGCTGTTGATCAGCCCCATCCTAGCTTTAGTCAATCATGGGAACATGCATACCTTGCTGCAGATATTGATTCAAGAGAAGACACTTGACCTAATATGTTCCAATTAGAGTAAAGCTCTGGACTTCTGTATTATGGTCGAGAAAGAGAAAATATGAAGGAAGAGTATTAGTACTGATTGTTCCTGAACAAAACCAACTTCCAGAAGATACAAGACCCTGGAGAACTGCAGGGAATGGTGCTAGAGCCTGGAATATCCATATCTGAAACCTACCCTACTTCTGAACGAAGCCGGGAAATTCCTTTATTGTTAGGACAGTTGCAGTTGGGTTTTCTCTTGCTTGTAACTGAGAGCACCCTCACTGACAGGCCTTGTTGTGGACATAGTCAGTGCTCTGCTAAGATCCCCTGGATTCCTTTTCCCATTTTAGGCCAATTTCTTGTACCCCATTTTGATTCCAAAGGCCTGTACTTATGACGCTCCTCAGAGGACTGTTTTCAGGCTACTAGAGCTGGTTTGCTTGTTTGCTCAGAGAGCTGGAAGTGCCTTGGATTTTCATCCTCTCCAGGGCAGGCCTTAGCCAACCACCTCCTAGTACACCAGCATGAAGTCCAGCATCCTTGCCTGGAGTTGGACAAAGCCTGAGGCGTATTTTACACTCCAGAGTCCTCCTGTGGGATCTGCATCTTTACTGGGCTTCTTCCATTCCTTACCCAACATGTCCAACTCCCTTCCCAGTTTCTCCTGGGGGCAGTTCCTTAACAAATGACTTAAGCACAAATCCTCACTTGAAGTCTTCCTCTGGGGAACCCAAACTAAGGCACGTGCTAATCCCCCGGGTGCCAAGTTCTTTGTAAAGCACACAGCGTGGGATTGATAAATGCGACTGACTGAGCAGCCAATCGCCTTCTCTAAAAATATTGTCCCTTATTTTACATGTTAAATGAAATACCAGAACATATTTAGCAGCAAGACACATGATGGAATTGAATTTTAGAGTGAAGTCCTGAGAGACCATCTAGCAGACCTGTCATGTTGCTTATAAAGAAATTGAGGCCCAGTGAGGCTATGTGACTTATTTTAAGCCTCGGAGCTACTTAATGGCAAGGCCAGTGCTTCTTTTGGCGCCATAGGCATCTTGTCTGTTGCTGTGCCTAACTGAGGATTCTAAGCATCTATTCAAACTACATTTTCTTTATCTAGAGACAAATTCTTTACTCTTGTTATACACAGAAGGGTGTCCCAATGGCTGAATTGTTAAAGCTCAATATTGTCTATACAAATATGATAAATATAAATTAAGGATTCTTAAACATATGAGCCATGGAGTGAGTTAGTTCCTGAGGCAATGGAATAGACTAGAACAGGAAGAAATGTGACTCAAGAAGATAAAGGTCGTAGATTCTGTTCTCAGTTTATTCTAGACACATACTAAATACTCAGTAAATGTTTGTTGAATAAAGTGTAGTGATGTCCACAAGGACATAGGGAAGAGAGGGTCTAGCGTTGATAGCGGAGAAGTAGACACACCTGAATTAACTTAGAACAAAGAAAGTGGGCCTTGTGTGGACGAGATGAAGGAGTTTGTTACTCTCTCAGCCTTCTTGTTGGATGGAGAACTCAGGAAGTTGGGGAGCCTTAAGTTTGTTCCTGGGTGACACAGCTGGCATAAGCAGACAGATGTTTACCCTGTTTTGTGTATCTCTGTGTGTGTTTAGTGTGTAGGCTTTTGTTATTCTATAACTCTAATGAGGTCTAGATAAAGGTCTGAGCTGAGCCATTGGGCATGAAGGAAGGTACTACTGGCCTTTCCTGGGCTGGCACTTTAAATGGGTTGCAGAGTCTCATTTCCTGGAAGTCAGCAGAAATAAGGCAAGAGTGATGAAGGAGAGATGGTCAAGGCCCTGGCGAATTTTGGAGATAATAATTGGGACGATAGTCTACACTGCCCTTGGACTGTCATCTTTGAGGCCCTGGACTGTGTTTTGTTAATAAATTTACTGATTTTCCTTACATAAACCAAGAGGATTTTTATTTAAAATAAACATAGATAATGCGTTACACACTCCAGGAGTTTAGTATATAAATTTAGAAAGTATAGTAATCTCAAAGACTTTTTTAATTAAGTTTATATAGGCTTGGATATAGTTTCTATCCTGTCTCCAGAAAAGAATCTAAAGCATATTTTTAAATGCAGGATAAAGTGAGGAAAACCCTGTTCTCAAGAGAAAGAGAGAGAGAGAGAAATATTTACACACATATATGGATTGTTGAAGATTAAATAGATGGAAGCTTTAAATGAAATTCCAAAAATGTCAACATGTTTTATTTTTACTTTTAATGCTCTAAAGCTCAGAGACTAAGAAGATAAAATGTACTGTTGACAGCATTCTAAAATTCTCCCTGTAATCCTTCCTACATACTAAAAAGAAAAAGTCAAGAGGAATTGGGGAAGTTTGCCATGAGATTAAGCTTTGTTAAATCATCGATTATATTCCAGGTACCCTTTTACCTGATTTTAATCCTATCTCACATAATCTTCAAAACTGCCTCTAAATAGCATCTTATATATGAATAAAGCAATCACGCAGGGAGGTAAAATAACTCCCACACGGTAGTGACAATGGGTTTAAACCCACATTAGTCAAGTCCAAAGTTATAGGAAAAATGAATAGACAATGCTAACAAATTGCAAAATTCAGTTAATAACGAAAGACCTTTTTAAAAAACTTTTTATACGGTTAATTCTTTTTTAGAAGAAAATAAAATCTAACTTTTTCATTCTGTTACATCCTTAGAGGTAAAGGTGGTGCCTTAAAAACTAAGTAATATATAATCAATCGGGCTGGAGGGGTGATGGTTTGCAGTAGAATTAACTACCATGTGGTGTTAGGTGTTTTGCGCCAACAATGTACATAAGACTGTACCTTGGGATGTTTAAAAGCCTGGGCCAAGTCCTGGTGCTCATGGACTGGGTTCTGAAAATTGAAAACATGTGCCCTTTAAAGCTGATTAAAGTGAAATTCTTTATATGAACTCCATTTTTCCATTGATTCTTATTTGAAAACAAGAGCTGTATTCAGTCAATCAACAAATATGTATTGAGTGTTTATTCAATGTACAGTTTTCACTAGGTTTTACAAAATGGAGACTAGAGAAGAAAAACAACGATGAGATGAAAAACCTGAAGAAAAGATCTGGCCTTATTTGGTGACAGAGAAGTTATGTGAGCCTCTTTCACCACAATTTCTAGTTATTCTTTCCAATACGACACATACTCAGATCTTAACTCATCATCTCTCTTCCTATTCTCCACCTCAAGTCATTTGGATTTAACACTAAGCAGAGCCCGTTCACTGCCAGAGGCAAACTCTGAGAAAGTCAAGATGCTAAGACTACTTGTTAACATTTGTTTAACACTTACCATGTGCCAGGAAATGACCTAAGATTTTAAGACATATTAATTTAAATCCTAATAAACAATCCTGTGAGTAAGTACTTTCATTATCCCTCATTTATCTGTAAAGAAACTAAGACACGAAGATGTTATTATGTTCACACTCTCTGAAGGACTAAGAGTATTCTCAATGAGATAAGAGGAAATGAAGACAGATGGGGTAAAGATATAGGTACATTTTTAGATGGAATGGAGAGCAATCAAAAAGATGATCTTTATCTTCTCCATAAAATAGGAGAAAATAGCGGGAGAGGGCGGTGAAAGGGGACTCAAAATAGAAGTGATGTTCCCATTTTACAAAAAAACATGTGAGAGTTTGAGAGGTTAAGTCACTTACCAAAGGCCACACAACTGTGAACTCAACATCATTTGCCAGTAAATCTTGGTTCTTTCCCCTGTGCCATGTTACATCACAGTCCTCAAGTTGGTGGGAATGAGCTTGGGAAATTAAGAGGAACAGAACAATTCTGGAATAGTCACTTTGGGAAACGAAACTCACAGCCAGACAGAAGTGAGCAAAGAATTGCCCAGCAATTCTGAGAACCACATCGGAGGATTTGAGATCACAAAGTGTGGTATCAAAATGGAGTCCATCTGGATGATTGACTCTCCATAGCAAGGCAGTGTGCACAGCATGAAGTTTGGAACAGCTAGAGATATGGAGGTACATAGACCGGTCCAAGTAGCATTTATAACACTGGTGTACACAAATGAATACACAAAGCACAAAATTATATGTGATACATGCCATGAGAGAGGAACAGAAAATGTCATACTTCATTTTCTCCAATTCCATAATTTCACATTTTAATATCTAAAACTCTGGATGTATCTTAAAATGGGTGCCGTCTTCTTTCACTGATGACCAGGTAGCCATCATGACTTAGTTGTGGTTGTCTGCACATTCTTGAACTTGGTCATGGGTGTTCATATTGCCTTCACTTCAGTTGGGTTGCGTTCATTGTGGATACTATAGGTATTGAGTTGTATTGCCATTTAAAGTGTCTTCTAAAAAAAATACTCTATAATTTTGCCTTGAAAAAAAATTGTCATACACATAAAGACATGGAAATCATGCTGGGAGGCATATATAATGTGTTAATGAAGCAAATATTTATATTAATAGATTAAATATGACCATATTTTTTAGGAAGCAGCAGCCCAAGTACTTTACATAACCTATTCTCACAAGCAGAGGCAGCTAGTTATGTTTTGTTAGTCAGATATCTGAGAAAGGATTGCCTAGCACAAATCAAGCAGTGCAATTAAAGGTAAAAATTGCCAAATTCCTAGGAATAGATGTGTTCTAGTTATTTTTTGCTATGTAACAAATCACCCCGCAAAGGAAATGGTTTAAAACAATGCTGATTATTTTATTATCTCTCACAGTCTTTGTGGGACAGGAATTCAGGAAGGGCTTGCCTAGGTGGCTCTGGCTCAAGGTCTCCCACGCAGCTGTAGTCAGAAGGTGACTGAAGCTGGGACAGCAGGAAGCTGAAGCACCTGGAGGCTGGTGGGGCATCCTTCTCTCTTCGTGGAATCTCAGAGCCTCTCCCTTTGCTCTCTCTGCATGGGCTACTTTGGGCTTTGAAATGTGTTGGCAACCCCAGGACAGTCGGGCTATTTGCATGCAGCTGAAGGCTTCAAGAGTGAGTAGTCCAAAGAGGGAGATGGAAACTGAATCACCTTTTACAAACCAGCTTCAGTAGTCATGTGGCATCACTTCTCCTGCGTTCTGTTGGTTACAAGCAAGTCAGAAGCCTGCCCAGATTTGACGGAAAGAGAATGAACTTCATCTCTTGATTGGGAAGTAGCAAGTTTCTAGAAGAGCATATGGGCTGGGCGATATTTTTGCAGCGTATTTGGAAAATATAATCTGTCACAAGATGAAAGAAATGTCAAAGCAACAAGAGGCTGGCATTACCGATCCATTCATTGTGCAGGACTTAGCATTAAAGCATTGAACTTCCAGTGAACTTCCTGCTGACTTTGAACAGAAGCCATCTAACCTCCAGCAATGGGCGAGTCAGTCAGGGGAAAAAATAAAACTACAGGGTTATGCTAATTAAACCCTGGTACTCTTGAAATGTTGTCAATCGTAAAGTTGTTAAAGAGATCAAGATCATGATCATATGTCTTCTTTGTCTAAATGACCCTTTAAGAGCTCATTCAGTAAGTTAAAATAAGAATTCTAAGTGCCATACTTTGGCAACATTTTTTAGTGGTGCATAAAATAATGGCGTGTCTTACAGTTTATGGCATTTTTTGCTTTGACGAAAGACAGTAGTGCCATGAAAGCATGAAGTCTGCAGAAATTTCCTCTTCTTGGGATAGTCAGAGGCCCCAGAGAAGAATTGATCTTGGGAATTTTTAGACTTCAGGAGGTAGAAATGACACATAAAGATGAAGCAAGAATTCAAGGAGTATGCTTGAAAAACACATGTTTGAAAAACCCAACCCCCTCCATTCTCCCCAGGCTTTGCCCCATCACTCTTTGTGTATATGTCTTTCCACTTCCCCTTGGGAAGATCCTGCCAATCCTTCAAGACTCCTTACAGGTCATGCCCACTTCATGTTGAGAAGACTTTTCATCGGTTGCCACTAGAGGACAGGTAGAGTTGGCTGGCAGGGCAGAACTCAGTTTATCTGTTTTACCTGTTGGGATTTCTTATAAGGTGAAATCTCAATGGGGATGATGAATGGCTTCACAGCTTAAAAACAAAAACAAAACAGTAAGTTGCTGTAATGCTCCACTTCTATGCTCAATCTTAGAGCCTACCTTTAATTAGCCATCATCCATTCACTGAATTAATGCCCATTTATGAGTATTTTCTAGGTGCTAGGTATGTGCCAGGTATTGGCTATTCACGATACACCTTGCTTCTTGGAACTTCTAGTTGAATTGGAATGGACATATGTTTTCATTTCTTTTGGGATAATATCTGTGAGTAGAATTGCTGAATTGTCTGGTAATTGTAGGTTCAATATTTGTTAAAGTAGCTGTACCCTTATATATCCCCACCAGCAGTGGTGAGAGCTCCAGCTGTACCACATACTCCCAATGCTTGGTATGGTTCATCTGTTTTTAAAAGTCTAGCCCACTCAAAGGATGGCCGTTAATATATTATGATGGTTCTCATTGGTCCTCCCTTGATGACTAAGGATATTGAGCATCTTTTCATGTGCTTGTTGACCATTCCTATATCTTCTGTTGTGAAAAGTCTGTTCAAATCTTTTGTCATTTGCTTGGAGTTTTTGTCTTCTTATTACTGAGCTGTAAAAGGGCATTTTTAAAAATACCTTCTGTCTATGAATCTTTTGTCAGATATATGTAGTGTGAATATTTTCTCCCATTCTGTGGTTCGCTTTTTCATTTTCTTGATGGTGTCCTTGAAGAGCAAAGTTTTAAATTTTGATTGAGTCTAACTTATCAAAGTTTTCTTTTATGGTTCATGCTTTTCATGTCACATCTAAAAATGTATATGCTTACACCAAGGTGGCAAAGATTTTGTCTTGGGGGCCAGCCCGGTGGCTCAGCAGTTAAGTGTGCACATTCTTCTTTGGCAGCCCTGGGTTTGCTGGTTCGGATCCCTGGTGCAGACATGGCACCACTTGACAAGCCATGCTGTGGCAGGAGTCCCACATATAAAGTAGAGGAAGATGGGCATGAATGTTAGCTCAGGGCCAGTCTTCCTCAGCAAAAAGAGGAGGATTGGCAGCAGATGTTAGCTCAGGGCTAATCTTCCTCAAAAAAAAAAAAAAAACAGATTTTGTCTTATGCTTTCTTCTGGAAAGCTTCTAGAAGCTTCTAGAGGTGAAGTTTTAGCTTTCACATAAAGATACGATCCATTTCTAGTTAATTTTCTTATTTTCTAGAGCACTGAACTTGCTTTTTTGCCATTGTATACTTTTGAGCATGCATTCTCCAATGTATGCATATTTGTTTATATACATGTTATATACATATATCAGTTTTTTATTTATAAGATTATAATAAAGAAATTGAAAAGAATGAAGTAAAATAAATCTAAATAAAATGTAATATTTTTCTTAATAATAATAATCTTACATTTGAATCATGTTATGATTTTGTACTTGGAGATGTAATATAGGATTCTCCATCTTTAATTGGATTCTGAAATTAAGAACTAGTGTGTGGATGTTATAATAATGAAATTTCACACATTGGATTGCTGAATAATCAATAGAGGGACCATGTTTACTAATAATTAGACCATTATATTTAGAACCCATATCGATTAATAAAATTTCATATTATTAATAAAATTTTTTTGTAAAGATACATTGAATTATTGACAGTAAAACTATCCCTTAAAAATGTAAAACACCACCCAGTCAGTTTTGACCAAGCTTTATTTGTTGCTTTAAAAATAAGCGTTTCTGAATTGCTTTACTCCAAAACACCACAGAGTGGTGAAGAGGATGTCTGTGCATTTCTTATGAAAACATTTGGATCCCCCCATACATCTGTGTGATTCTTATATTTATAATCATTCACATTCAGCATGTGCCTTCTAAATATGCCAGTGAAAAATAAAATGATTACTTTCCCTCAAATGTTCAGCAGGCACTCTAAATTAGCCAGCTGGTCTCTTGTCATGGCTGAAAATATATAGTCTTTTTATAAAAAGTGACAGTAAATATGTCTGTGCCACCAGTCACTTTATATGCAAGTGGAAATTCCATTGGTGCCATGACTTATGATTGGAGAAGAGCAAAGAGTGTGTAAAGAAAGAGAATCAATGAGAATGGTGCTTCACGTGTCTTGCAGTGGCTCGCAGAGAATAAGCCATTTTAAGGAAGTGGAACCACCTTGTTTTATGGCAAGGCAGTAATCTCAAGGTCCACGTGTTAAGTTTTCTTTATTATTATTAAAGATTCAGAAGTCATTTAAAAACATGACCTGTTAGAACAATTCAATGCACCAAGTCTATTTGCAAAAATCGTGTTGTAAATCACGATTCATTACGTGATTGTGATCAGCATAGTGCTAGAAATTCACTTCCCTTGATGATATAGTCCTTTCTATGTGGTTCCTTTTGTGCAATCGGATAGTTCCCACCCCCACTTTTATTTATTCTTTTTTTTCTTGCTCTATTTTGTTCCTCTATTTTATTTTTTGCTCTATTTTAAACTACCTCACACTTTCTCTTGGCCAATCTTTTGTATTCTAACTTGTGTCACCAACACTATAAGATGTATGATAGGTCTAAAATATCATAATAAAGAAAACCATCTTTATTTTCACTGAGACTCTGGACTTAGTCTCTCACAGTTCATGAAATAATAAACAAGTGAATACCTGGATGGTGGAGTTGGGGAGGACTTCAGAGATCTTCTACCCTAGACCCCTTGTTTAAAGATGAGAAACTGAAACCCAGAGATGCCAAGAGATCTGCTCAGGTAACACGTCCAGAATAACAGCCCAGACTTGCCTTATTCCCAGAGCGGTGCTTCCTCCCTCGGCCTAAACTACCTTTGTGATTAAAACCAACTCAATTGTTTAATGGGCAGTCATCATCTTGATGGCTAAACTATTTACAACCTGTTGTCTCTTGCCTTGAGAATTCCTCCACCTGTTATTCTGTGATACTGGCTGAGCACCTACCACACGCCAGGACTGTTGAGGACACAGCAGTAAACAAAGAAAACAGGGCCCTGCCCTCCTACAGTCGTGTTCCAGTGGACTGAGACATGATAAATAGCACAAACGAGGGAACATGCAGTATGTAGCACAAACGAGGGAACATGCAGTATGCCAGACAATGATAAGTGTTTTGAAGAAAAACAAAGCAGGAAAAGGAAATTGGGAATAAACTTATATTTTTGTGTTGAGAGGGAAAGGGTGGGTAAAGTCTTGAGCAGTGTAGCCAGAAAGTGTATCACAGAAAAAGTGATGTTTGAGTAAAGCCCTAAAGGGGGTGGCGAGCCAGGCAATCCATTTCCTTCAGGACGGTGGGAAATCTCGGCTTTCTATTCAGGGAAGAGAGCTGTTTTCTATGCCTCTCTCCTTCATCTTCTACAAGTAGTCAACCAAACAGATGCACATCTTGATATCAGAGTTCTTTCTTTTACCCAAAATATTTGCAGCAATAAGAAGGGTTCCTTTCATGCTGCACATCTGGATGTAAGTGATTATAGAACTATAACTCTGCCCATGAGAAGAGTAAATGAGCTGAGCCAGCATTTGAGAGCTGGGCAGGAAAAACTGGATTTGTGTCAGCTGAGCCAGGGCCTGCCTTCCTATTTATTCTCTGCCCACGGATTAGGCTTCATCCACAGGGTTTGGATGAATCACAGCTTGAGAGAACTCTGCCACTTGGAAACACTCTATCCTGAGAGCTGGAAAGCAGAGAAGAGAAAAGAAGTCATTTGTTTTCTTGAAATAGAAGCAGTTTTCTGACAATGACTGCACCCTTGAACATCTTTTGAAAGAAAACAATTCTCAGTGAGCTTGGGAGATTTAACCATTAACTAATTTTTATTGCAGGCAGAAGAGAGCTAGCTTTGTGACTGTTAATTTTCTCATGTTTTGGATGATATTAAAAGAAGAAAGGATTCTTTGATTTAAAATTTTCAAGAATCTCTGTGTATCTACCATAGATACGAATAAACGTGAGACATAACCAGAACACTTTATGCATGGATGTATAAACTACATATCTACAGATAACTATACATTTCCCTTAGAGGCTTTTCTTTATATGTCTTCATTACAAAAATTCTCTTATTTCAGAGGAAAAGATATCTTCACCAAATTCCCAATGCTGTCTTCCTTCCTTCATTCGTTGTAAATTTTTTTTTTTATCTTTTTTGTGAGGATGATGGGCCCTGAGCTAACATCTGTTGCCAACCTTCCTCTTTTCTCTTGAGGAAGATTGTCGCTGATCTATCATCTGTGCCAGTCTTCCTCTATTTTATGTGGGACGCTGCCACAGCATGGCATGACAAGCAGTGCTAGGTCCGTGCCTAGGATCTGAACCTGTGAACCCTGGGCCACTAAACATGCAAACTTAACTACTACGCCACTGGGCACGTCCCTGTTGTAAATATTTATCCAATGTATACTGCATGCCAGGCACTGTAATAGGCACAGTCTATGCAATAATAAGTTCTAGAACTATCTTTTCTACAGTTTGTGTATTTTCTTATTTCTTAAGGATAAAAATCATCTGTAATTACATGCTTATTGGACATTGCCTTTCCAAAGTTGTGTGTTAATACATTACCAAATATAATGATGTATGAACCATGTGTAGTACCATCAACTTGTGAGGGGAAAATGGTCAAGTTTGAATTAACTTTAGTGTTAACTTAAAGAGTAGAGATTTACTATGCGATGTAAGTGTACTTCACTTTGATAGGCTATCTAAATAAACAAGTCAATTAGGAGGGCAGTTATATTATTAAGTAATAAAATAAGTTTCAAAAATTTCAATTTTCTAAATAAACTCTTCATAATAATATTATAGTGCTAAAAGAGATGGTGAATCTGTTTTCAGCCAGGGCACAGATATTTAGGATCTTTAAAAATTTCAATAAGAGGAGGACTTCCACTTATGGAAAGATGAAGTAGACATACTTTTCCTTATCCTTCTGCTAAATAGAACTAAAAACTCTAGACATTATATGTGAAGCAAACATCAGGAGACTCTGAAAGGTGAAGAGAAGAAGGCAGACCAGAAAGGGATCTCAGGACACAAGGAATGGCACAGCTGTGAGTTTGCTGAATTTCTTTGCCCTCATATATCCCAGATTTATTGTTGAAAAAGCCAGCAATCTAGAAATGCCAATGGGTGCAGATAAAAACAGCCCTAGCAAAAGCCTGTTCTCTGTTGCCAAAGGACCAAGAAAAGGACGGAAGACTTTTAGACAATAATTGCCCTACCCTACTGTTGGACCCATCCAAGAATGCCAGCCTCCACTACATCCTGTCTTGCCTAAGGCTTGGGGAGGAGGGGAGCTAAGAAAGACTTGTGAAAGTCACAGCCCAGGGACCCAGGCCCAGTAAAAGACTGAGATTTAACCTTAATATTATAGATGAGCTCTCCTCCCCCATACCTTAAGACCACACCAGCAGGGCTCCAGGATAATAACAGTGGCTTCCAGCTGAAAAATCTGCAAGGTACAAAATATGTGAAGATAAAACTGATAGAACTGAAACGAGAAATAGACAAACCTACAGTTACATTTGGAGACTTTAACACCATTCTCTCAACAATTGGTAGAACAACTTGAAAGAGAATTAGCAAGAATATAGAAGAACTCAACGACACCATCAACCAACAGAATAACGACAGCAGAATATTCATTCTTTTTAAGTGTCCATAGAACCAATACTAAGATAGATCATATCAAGATCCATAGAAGAAACCTCAACAAATTGAAAAGAATTAAAATTATATAGAACGTTTTCTCTGACCACATGGAATAAGACTAGAACTTAATAAGATAAAGAAGACAGGAAAATCCCCAAACACGTGGAAACTAAACAATACATTTCTAAATAATGTATGGATCAAAGAGAGAAATCAATGAGCCTCAAGAGAAATAAAAAAAAAAAATACATTGAACTGAATGGAAATAAAAATACAATATATCAAAATTTGTGGAAAGCACCTAAAGCAGTGCTAAGAGGCAAACTTATAGCACTAAATGCACACATGACAAAGGAAAAGTTTTAAATCTGTATTCTAAGCTCCTTCCTTAAGAACCTAGGAAAGGAAGAGCAAAATAAACTCAAAGCAAGCAGAAGAAAGGAAATAATAAGGCCAGAAACCAATGAAATTGAAAGCAGAAGACCAATAGAGAAAATCAATTTAAAAAAGAGCTGCTCTTTGAAAACATAAAATTGACAGAAACTGACAAAGAAAGGAGAGAGAAGACATAAATAATTGATATGAGGAATGAGAGTGTGGACATCACTATGAACCCCGGGTATTAGTTGCTGGGGCTGCCATAACAGAGTACCACTGATTGAGGGACTTAAACAACAGAAATGTGTTGTCTCGCAGCGCTGGTGGCTAGAAATCCAAAATCAAGGTTTGGCAGGGTTGGTTTCTTCTGAGGGGCTTGAGGAAAGGATCCAGGCCCCTCCCCTTGACTTGTAGGTGACTGTTATCTTCTTATGTCTTTCCACACTGTCTTTCCTCCGTGTTTATCTCTGTGTCCAAATTTCCGCTTTTTGTAAGGACACCAGCTATATTGGGGGCCCACCCTAATGATCCCACTTTAACTTGATTACCTCTGTGAAGACCCTATGTCCAAATAAAGTCACATTCTGAGGTACTGGGGGTTAGGATGTCAACACCCTGCAAACAAAAAATTGGTAACAAAGAAATCCTTCAAAAAAAACTCTATATGCATAAAATTGACAATTTAGACAAAATAAGTGAAATCTCTGAAAAACACAATCTACCAAAAATTACCCAATATAAAAGGAATCATTTGAATGCCTCGTAATGGTTTAGAAAAGTGCATTTATTATTTAAAAAAAGAAAGCCCAACTCTGCAGGCCCAGATAGATTAGTGGAGGGTACATCAGACATCAATTCTATGTAATATCTTCTAGAAAATGTCAGAGGGGGGAACACTTCCCAATTCATTTTATGAACCTAGTATTACCATATACCAAAAACAGACTAAGATAGTACAAAAAGGAAACTAGAGATCAATATTTCTCACAGAAGTAAAAATTCTTAACAAAATATTAACCAATAGAATTCAGCAATATAAAAATAATTATACTCCATGAGCAATTAGGGTTTATTCCAGAGATATAAGACTTGTTCAATATAACCCACCATATTGGCAAGCTAAAGGAGGAAAATTACATGAAGAAAAACTACAATTGATGCAGAAAAAGCATTTGACAAAATTTAACACTCATTCTTGATCAGAAAAAAATCTCTCATGAAAACTAGGAATAGAGGAGAATTTCCTCAACTTGATAAAGAGCATCTATAAAAAAATTATTGCCAAAATTTTACTTAATGGTGAAAAACTGAATATTTTCTTCCTAAGATCAGGAACAAGGCAAGTATGCCTGTTCACCGACACATAGATCAATGGATGAGAACCGAGAATCCAGGAATAGGACTCACACAAACATGCCCCACTGACTTTTGACAAAGTTCAAAAGCAATTCAAGGCAGGAAGAGAGCTTTTCAATAAATAGTGCTGGGCAAGTGGACATTCACAGGCAACAAAAGTGAGCCTAGACTTAAGACTCATGCTTTATAGAAAGTTAACGCAAAGTGAGTTACAAACTTGAGTGTAAAATGTAAAACTCTAAATTTTTAAGAAAAACACATTGGAGAAAATATCTTTGGGATCTAGGATTAGGTGAAGAATTCTTAAATTTGACACCAAAATAACCATCTATAAAAGGAAAAATTGGGGAGAGTGACATCAGCAAGATGGTGGTATAGGAATTTCTAGCACTTGTCTCCTCCCAGAAACATCAATTTGAATGACTATCCATGCACAAAAATACCCTCACAAGAGCTGAGGATTCCAGGTGAGAGATCACAGCATAAGGGTAGAGCACAGAAAGAAATGAGAGAAGACATGTTGAAGAAGGTAGAAATGAGAGTTTCACATTATCCCTGACACTCCTCCAAGCTCGGGTAGCCCAGTGTGGAGAGATTCACCCTCCTGTGGGGGAGGGAGTGTGAAGTGAGCACCCAACTTCACCATGGACACTGGCACCAGGCCCACACCAGTGCCAAGAAGGCTGCCAGGGCCTGAGGCTCCTGGCCCATCCCCGTGCCAGGCCAGTCTCCACAGACCTAGCCTCTAGACCAGCTCCTGAGAACTCAGGCTCCTGGCCTGCCCCAGAGCAAGGTTGGCCCCTGTGAACCCAGCCTCCCAGATGGCTCCCACAGTCCCAGGCTCTAGGCAGGATGGCAGAGACCCAACCTCCAGGCTGCCCCCAAGGCCCTAGACTCCAGGCCAACTCCCAGGGCCCTAGGGTCTAGGCTTACTCCAGTGTCACAATGTCTCCAGTGGTCCTAGCCTTCAAGCTGGCTCCCACGAACCCAGGCTCCCAGCCTGCCCCAGCACTGGGTGTGTCCCTGTAGACTCAGATGCCAGGCCCACTCCAGTTGTCCCCAGCACCCAAAGACCCAGGATTGAGGCCTGACCATGTGGACCCTGGTCCTAGGCCCATCACCCATATTAAAGCTCCTGACCCCACAGACCCAGGCACAAGACCTGCCCACCTGGGGACTTCTAGGTTGTCCAATTTGTTGCATGCAATTGTTCATGGCAGTCTCTTATGATCCTTTGTATCTCTGTGGTATCGGTTGTAATGTCTCCTCTTTCATTTCTGATCTTACTCATTTGAGTCCTCTCTCTTTTTTTCTTGGTGAGTCTACTTAAAGGTTTATCTATTTTGTTTATCTTTTCAAAAAGTCAGCTCTTAATTTCATTGATGATTTCTTTTGTCTTTTTAGTCTCTGTTTCATTTATTTCTGCTCTGATCTTTATTTCCTTCCTTCTACTAACTTTGGGCTTAGTTTGTTCTTCTTTTTCTGGTTTCTTGAGGAACAATGAAAAGTTCAGCGCTTTTCACTGGTGAATTCTACCAAACATTTAAAGAAGAATTAATGCCAATACTTGTCAAACTCTTCAAAAAAAATTTAAGGGGGGGAACACTCCCAAACTTATTTTATGAAGCCAGCATTACCCTGAGACCAATCCAAATAAGGACACCACAGAAAAAGAAAACTACAGGCCCCAATATCCCTGATGAATATAGATGCAAAAATTTTCAACAAAATATGAGCAAACCCAATTCAACAGCACATTAAAAGAATTGTAAACTATGATCAAGTGGGCTTTATCCCTGGGGTGCAAGAATGGTTCGACATGCACAAATCAATAAAAGTACAACACTATATTATTGGAATGAAAGACAAAAAATCATATAATCATCTCAATAGATGCAGAAAAAAACATTTGACAAAATTCAACATACTTGTAATAAAAAACTCTCGGGGCCAGCCCCATGGTGTGGTGGTTGAGTTTGTCATGCTCCAGTTTAGTGGCCCGAGTTCTTGGGTTTGGATTCCAGGCATGGGCTTATACCATTATCAGCCATGCTGTGGCAGCAACCCACATATAAAGTGGAGGAAGACTGGCACAGATATTAGCTCAGGCCTAATCTTCTTCAAGCAAAAGAAAGAGAAAGATTGACAACAGATGTTAGCTCAGGGCTAAGCTTCCTCAGAGGAAAAAAAAAAATCCCAACCCTCAACAAACTGGGTATAGAAGAAATGTACATCAACATAACAAAGGCCATGTATGACAAGCCCACAGTTAACATCATACTCAATGGTGAAATGTTGAAAGCTTTCCCTCTGACATCAGGAACAAGACAAGAGTACCCATTGTTACCATTCTTATTCAACATAGTGCTGGAAGTCCTAGCCAGAACAATTAGACAAGAAAAGGAAATAAAAGGCACCCAAATTGGAAAAGAAGAAGTAAAATTGTCTCTGTTTACATATGATGATTTTTTTTTTTTTTTTTGGTTAGGAAAATGAGCTAACATTCATTACCAACCTCCTCTTTCTGCTTGAGGAAGGTCATCCCTGAGCTAACATCTGTGTCAATTTTCTTCTACTTTGTATGTAGGATGCACCCACAGCATGGCTTGATGAGCTGTTTGTAGGTCCATGCCTGGGATCCAAAGTCGTGAACCTCAGGCCACTGAAGTGGAGGGGTGAACTTAACCACTATGCCAGCGGGCCAGCCCCATACATGCGATGATTTTATATTTAGATAATCTTAAAAACTACCAAAAATCTGTTAGAACTAATAAACAAATTCAGTAAAGTTGCAGGATACAACATCAATATGCAAAAATCAGTTGCATTTCTATACATTAATAACAAACGATCAGAAAGAAAAATTAAGAAAACAATCCCATTTCACAAAGCATCAAAACAATAAAATACTTAGAAATAAATTTAACCAAGGAGGTGAAAGATCTGCACACTAAAAATTATAAGACGTCAATGAAAGAAATTGAAGACAACAGAAATATATGGAAAGATGTCCCATGTTCATGTATTGGAATACTTAATATTATTAAAATGTCCATACTACCCAAAGCCATCTATAGATTCAGTGTAATCCCTATCAACATCCCAAAGGCGTATTTTACAGAAATAGAACAAACAATCCTAAGATTCATATGGAACCACAAAAGACTGGAAGGAGCCAGAGCAGTCCTGAGAAAGAAGAACAAAGCTGGCAGCATCAAACTTACTGATTCCAATCCTTGTTACAAAGCTACCGTGATCAAAACAGCATGGTACTGGCATAAAATCAGACACATAGACCAATGGAACAGAATCAAGAGCCCAGAAATAAACCCACACATATACAGTCAACTACTAATTATAAGGGAGCCAGGAATACTCAGTGGGGAAAGGATAGTCTCTTCAATAAATGGTGTTCAGAAAACTGGATAGTCACATGCAGAAGAATGAAATTAAACCCCTATCTTACACCACTCACAAAACATTAACTAAAAACAGATTAAAAACTTAAATGTAAGACTTAAAACCATAAGAAAAAAACATAGGGGGAAAGCTCCTTGACATTGGTCTTAGCTGTGATTTCTTGGATACTATACCAAAAGCATAAGCAATAGATCAAAATTAAATAAGTGGGACTAAATCAAACTAAAAAGCTTCTGCTCAGCAAAGGAAGCAATCAACAAAATGAAAAGGCAATCTATGGAATGGGAGAAAATATTTGCAAATCATACATCTGATAAGGAGTTAATACCCAAAATATATAAGGAACTCATACAACTCAATAGCAAAAAATAAATAATCTGATTTAAAAATGGGCACAGGACTTTAGACATTTTTCCAAAGAAGACATACAGATGGCCAACAGGTACATGAAAAAGATGCTCAACTTCGCTAATCATCAGGGAAATGCAAATCAAACCCATATTGAGATGTCACCTCACACCTGCCAGAATGGCTATTATCAAAAAAACAAGAAATAACAAGAGTTAGTGAGGAGGAAGAGAAAACAGAATCCTTTTACAGTGTTGGTGGGAATGTAAATTGGTGCAACCGCTATGGAAACAGTATGGAGGTTCCTCACAAAATTAAAAATAAAACTACTATGTGATTCAGCCATCCCACTTCGTGATATATATCTGAAGGAAATGAAATCAGTGTATCTGTACCCGTACATTCTTTGCAGCATTATTCACAATAACCAAGAAGTGGAAACAACCTAAGTGTCCGTCAATGGATGAATGGATAAAGAAAATGTAGTATACAAATGAAACACAAGCCAGCCCCAGTGGCCTAGTGGTTAAGTTCAGCACGTTCTGCTTCTGCAGCCCAGGTTCAGTTCCCAGACACCAACCTACACCACTTGTCTGTCAGTGGCCATGTGGTGGCGATAGCTCACATACAAAAAGAAGATTATTGGCCCCAGATGTTAGCTTAGGGCAAAGCTTCATCAGCAAAAAAATAAATAAATTTACAAAATAAGACAATGTTATTCAACCATAAGAAGCAGGAAATCTTGCTTTTTGCAACAATATGGATGGACCTTGAGGGCATTATGCTAAGTGAAATAGGTCAGACAGATAAAGACAAGAACTGCATGATCTCACATATGTGTGGAATCTAAAACAGCCAAACTCATGGAAATAGAGAGTAGAATGGAGGTTGCCAGGCCTGTAGGGTGGGGAAAACAGAGAGAGGTTGGTCAAAAAGTACAAACTTCCAGTTAAAAGATGAATAGTTTCTGGGACTACAATGTACTCTATGGTGACTACAGTTAACAGTACTGTATTATACACTTGGAAGTTGCTAAGTGACTAGTAGATCTTAAATGTTCTCACCATTAAAAAGAATGGTAATTATGTGACATGATGGAGGTACTTACAAACCTTATTTTGTTAATCATTTCACAAAATATGTGTGTATCAAATCATCACGTTGTGCACCCTACACTTACACAATGTTATATGTCAATTACATCTCAATAAAACTGGGAGGGAAATAAGATACTGAATCTTACAAAAAGAAAGAGCATATTGCCAGGCAGGAACGTTTGCAATTCTCCCTCATTTCCTTGGATGGAAAAACAGACAGATTTCAGTAGACTTTACCTTAAAACATGTTCTAGAAACCTACTAGCTGCCTGACACTGTGTCTGTGCCACCAGCCACAAAGAGCAGGGAGACAAAATTCTTACATAAGAAATTTTGATAGCAAATGGAACGTGAAAAAAGGAAAAATTGATAAAGTGGATTTCATCAAAATTATAAACATTTGCTCTGTGAAAGACCTTGTTGATAAGATTAAAAAACAAGCTACAGAGTGGGAGAAAGTATTTATAAACCACGTATCCAACAAAGGAGTAGTACCTAGGGTATGTAAAGAATTCTCAAAAATCAACATTGAAAAACAAACAATTTAATTAGAAAAAGGACAAAAACATGAAGAGACATTTCACCAAAGAGGATATATAGATGCCAAACAAGCACATGAAATGATGTTCAACGTCATTAAGGAAATGCAAATTAAAACCACATTGAGATATCAATATAATCTATCAGAATAGTTAAAACAAAAAAATGGTAAATACACCAAATGCTGGTAAGGATGCAGAGCAACTAGATCACTCATAAATTGTTGGAGAGAATACAATAGTGCAAACATTTTGAAAAACAGTTTGGCAAGTGTATTAAAAAGCTAAACATACGGGGAAGGTCCCATGGCCTACTGGTTAAGTTCATGTGCTCAGCTTCGGCGGCCCAGGGTTTCGCCAGTTCAGATCCTGGGAGCAGACCGAGCACTGCTCATCAAGCCATGCTGAGGCGGCGTCCCACATAGAACTAGAAGGGCCTATGGCTAGGATATACAATTATGTACTGGGGGGCTTTGGGAAGAAAAAAAAACGAGGAAGATTGGCAACAAATGTTAGCTCAGGGCCACTCTTCCTCACATACACATACACAAAAAGCCAAAGGTACAATTACTATTCTGCCTAGTAATTGCCGTCCTGTCTGACATTTATTCCAAATAAATGAAAAAGTTGCTCGTGAATGATTATAGCAATGTTCTTTATAATAACCAAAAACTGGAAGCAACCAAGATGCCCTTCAACAGGTGAATGGTTAAACAAACTATATTACATTCATACCATGAAATACTTCTCCTTTTTTTTTTAAACTAAAGCTTTTTTTTTAATCCTCCTACAGGCTAGCCCCTACTTCTTAAAAATAAAAAGGAACAAACTATTGATGCAAACAATTATGTGGATGGGTCTCCAAAGAATTATGCTGAGTGAAAAAAGTCAGTCCTAATCGATTACATACTGTATGACTCTATTTGTATGACGTTAGTAAAATGACAAAATTACAGAAATGGAGGACACAGTCGCTGTTTCCAGGAGTTAGGGTGGGAGGGAAGGAGGAGGAAAGTGGGTGTGGCTATGAAAGGGCAGCCTGAAGGATGGTGTGGGGTAGAAATGTTCCGTATCTTGCCTGTATCAATGTCAATCTCAGGATGTGATATTGTACTACCTGTAGTTTCACGAGATGTTCCCACTGGGGAAAAGTGGGTACAGGAGACCCAGGATCTCGCCATATCTTTTCTCACAACTGCTTTGTGAATCCACAATTGTCTGAAAATAAACTTTTAATTTAAAAAATTCCACCAACTCCACTCAAAATGCAGTCACCTCTACTTGCATTGACCATTTCGATTTTCAATATAGTAAAGGAGAATTCTGTGGAAGACAAAGTGGATTTTAAACTCTGTAATTGCCTTCCTTAAGAAGAAATTGGTACATTCACCAAAGAGACTTGCTCATGACTGCACGAATTCATTCATATTATTCATCAGCTTATTAGTAAGCCACAGAAATAACAGAAAAATCAAAATGAACAGAGTCCCAATTTGTTTTCTTTTTATTCCATAGCTGTAGTCTTCCATAATCAAATTAAATAGAGATTATAAGTTATCCTGTGATTTTTGCTGTTATACAGAATGATCTGTTTCTCCATATGACAATTGTCCCGTTAAAATGTGTGTCTCTTTTATAAAACTCATGTTGAAGATATGTACTTAACTAAATTTGTTATTCTTTCACTCATTCTTCCACTCAACAAACATTTAGTCAGGACTCACTATGTGCCAGCACTGCTCTAGATACTGGATTTCCAGAAGGAAACCAGCAAACCCCATGCTCTTCAGGCACACCACATGCCCGTTAATAAGGACTATGGAATACTTCCCTGCTGGGATACAGTCCAAGAAAAATTTGTCTTCCTAAATGATGTTGTATTGTTGGTTGGTTGGTTGGTTTTGTTTTTGTTTGTAGAAAACAAACTAAAAAAAGGACTGTGCAATGCAGAGGACTATCCAGCAATGATAGCTAATTGGGAATCTGCTCAATGTAAGCATCTAGAAGCATCCACTCTTTCCTGCTAGTGGGTTCCCCAGTCCCCCGTTTAATTTTACAGTGTGTTTCCCTATATAAACTGCCTCCAGTTCATCTGGAAGAAGGGAGAGTGCCGGGAGAGTGAGGTCTTCCCTTTCCTAGCCTTTGTCTGTTCACGGGCACGCCCCCTTCGTTATTCCACAGGCTCCTGTGTTTGCCTCACCCTGGGAGTGGAGGCAGAGCAATGATGGGCTCTAAAAGGCGGAAAGAAGAGCTTACAACTTCTACAACTTCTCCTTGCTTCTCGAGAAAATAACTTACGTCTGTCCTCTTCCTTCCTTCATAGAGAGATGAAGTTGCGTCCTTATGATCCTGCTAACTTTTACCATGTGTCATGGTTCAAGCATAAGTCCCCTTTTTTTTGGATTCTGAATTCTAAATCTAAATTAGATTTAGGTTTTAGATTCACTCTTGTTCTGCTAGAAACTATGGTGGAAGATACTTCAGATTTCATTTCTACTTATGACATACTGATGGAAATCTAATTTTACAAGGACCATATCAAAGCCTAAAGAAAACACAACAGAAAAAGAATGGAAAAAACCCAAAGTGGGGCCCCATTGTCTCAGCCATGATTTTGTAGGCTTGCGTTATGGATAGGAATGTTAAGTTAGCTGTCTTTTTTTAGGAATATTCTACTTTAAATTTTTACTAAATTGAATCCTGAGGACGCCGTATTCATTAAGACAGCTTAAGTGATTTTGGCGACCTAGAATTGGATGAGACGTCTCATTATGAATAAGAATTTCCTGCCGAGTGTTGTAAAAAGGGTAATGAGGCACAGGTGGGTCCCTGAACCCCGCTGAGTAAAGAACAGTTGATAGGTCCATCCGTGTGTGGTGAAGAATTGGAAGCTTTTGCCTAGACTAACGCCCTAGCTTTGACAAAACGTTTGTCTTCATTTGTAATAAAAGTGCATTAGCTGCTCCAAGCTGCCAATACCTACCTCACAACATGGAATGGAGGGCAGAGGGTAGCCATGGCGTCTGCGCGAACCTGTTAGGGTTAGACCTGAGTCGTTTGAGAGTAACTCATCCATATTCATTGTTCAACCAGATCCCCTCTGACTGCACAGAGGCCCTAAACGAAATCTCCTGGTAGGAGGCAGAGGGGCCAGGGGAAGGAGTCTCTCTCCCTGCACTTTCCCCTCCAGCCAGGCGTCGCTCAGCAGGTTCCATCCTTAACCCCAGTACTAATTCTCTAGGTCTTTCTCTGAACTACTTTTAAATTAAATTTAAGCAACTATTTGCTCCATTAATCCATGCAACCCGTTAGCACACTGCATGCATTCACGGTACAATATTTCAAATGAAGTGAAACTTCAAAGCCATTTGATAGGTATGGGGAAAGAGGGGCCTGATATAGCCAGAAGGAAGCAGAAATCTCCCAAGGCTTTCTGCAGGAGAGCTAAACTTAGTGGCGGGCTTCACTTTCCATTTAACTCTAAATGTATAGTGACTTGGAGCATCTTGGGACCCTGCCTTGTGATGCAGGTAAAGCCTCCGGAATGAGAAGAATGGATGTATACCTGGTCAGAATGAGTATTTCCCATCATCTCAAATCCTCTTGCCCTGCCCAAGTTACCAAGGAAACAGAGTTCTCCAAGTTTCGCTTACAAATGTATATTCTTTATCTTGAGGCAGGAGTCCTCTGGGGGAGGCAGTGTTAGCGTTAGAAGAGACTCAGAGAGCTGGCAGGGAAGTGGCAGGGTCAAAGGACAAAAGCTGCTGCCCCAGGGGTTAATCAAGGGACTTGGGTCTTGCTTCAGGGTATTGCCAAGGCTCAGAGGGGACAGACCATTTTGCTCTCTCACCTTGTGGGAATGGAGATGCACAAAAGATGGATGAGTATCTCTACTTTGAATATCGCTCCCAGTTATGAAGTGGACTGGACAGACCCAGGTTTTCCCAGGCAAGTTGGAAATAGATCAGCAAGGGTCAAGTTTTTGCAGCCTCCCTCTGGTTCCCAGTCACATAAACCACTCACCCACCCACCCACACCCACACACACACGTGCACTCACACACACGCCTTCAAGAGTATGGTCCAGTTGTCTCCATTTGCAACTCAGGTTATCTGACTGTAAGGGTTTTTCAAAAATGTGAATACTCATAACTCCAACAATTTGTTATAGAGAGCACATAGTTAAAACTTCCAAATCTATGGGAAAAGTGAAGAAAAAGTTTTGTTCCAAACGCCCTGTCCACGATTCATTCGTCTCTTGTCTAAAAGTTAGAGTCTTGACTCTCATCAATAACTTCTCCTACTTTCCATGTTTGGTACAGTACTAATTCAACAAGAATGTTTCATCCCAGGGCCTCCCTGGAAAGAACTTCGAGTACTTTGAGAGAAAGATTGAAAGCACTCCAGAAGCAATTAAACTTGAAAACATAGAAAACAATACTAGATAATGAATAGTGAAATGATAAAAGAAATACACTCAAGTGCAAAAACAAATAATAAATTGATTGAGGGAATGTGTCCTGGGAGCTGGAATTCAGGGGTGGGATTAGGATGAAATAAAAAGCAGGAGCCACAGTTTCACCTCTGTAAATGCATAAAAGATGCCTTTGTCTTGGAGACCAAACCAGAAGTCGTTTTCCATGTGGCCTCATTTCCCCCTGGGTGAGTCACCTGGTTGTTTATTCAGTTTTAAATCTGAAAGCCATATTCTTTTTAGGTCACAGTTTTTCTGGCAACGACAATCACAATTAAGATGCTTAAGTGCAAAGCAAATACACACTTTCCAGGGAATTTCCACCAATATGCTAAGAAGTTGCTCCTGGTTACTTGCTTACTTGACCGGACTTTAGGTGTGGATGTGCATCGTTTTAAAATTGCTCATCGAAACAGCCTTTCTATTTTCAGATTTCCGTGTAGCTGTATATTGCTGATGTTGTCATGGCACAGTTTTTCTTTTCATGTAAAAAGTGAGGCAGAAGCAGATAAAAAGAGAAGCATTTGCTTGCCCTCAATCAGACTCTGGCTTTTGGTTGTCATTAAATCAAGGCTTATTTGAAATCCGTTATTGACAGTAACCCATTCATAGCCTGCTAATGTGATTCTCGAGTTGGTGTGTAATTTCACGTTTTATTTGTTCTCCGTGCACTGCTGCCGTGATGCACTCATTGTTATGCACCATTTCTGGGGAGTCTCACCTTGGAGCGTGCTTAGAAAGCTGGCAGAAAACAGAATTCAGTCTGTGGGTCAGCCATGTGGAAATGACAGTGTACAACTCAAATTGAATTGATAAGCCCGGTTCTTCATTCCTTGCTTAAGACAGTAATGGTGATTTGAAATGGCATCATTTTAACATTTTTTAGTTTCTTTACATAGAAGGTATATAGTGCTCAGAGTCAGCTAAATTATTAAACCTTTTCCAATTTCCATCAAAATTCTCTTTGGACTAAAAAAATGTAAGAACCTCAGGCTGAACGTGAACTACAATCTACTTGTAAAACTGGCTTGTAGGTGTGGGTGTTCCACTTCTCTGTCAGTGGCTGGGGATCCTCCGTGAATGTAGCTTATAAATATATATATTTGTGCCTGCGCAAGTATATGTCTTTTCACATTGATCTATTTCTGCACACCTTGTCCTCGGTGCCAATTAAATCTCTCTCAAGGAGTAATAGTCATGTTGTGCATTATTGTAAGTAAACAAATGTGTATGTTAAGATCATTTCTTACCCATTTGTCACCTCTAACCTTTGTGTAAAATATCTTTTACATTAGCATAAATATTAAGAAGATGCCATTTCTGCTATATATAGGGCTGCCTTCAGCTAATCAGTTTTTCATGCATTTAAATAGGAATATTAGAATGATGGTAATTACTTCAGTTTTCCATGAATGATCCATCAAGACATTGCATTTCACTGGGTAGTGTGGCTCAGGGTAAGTAGGACAGCGTTAAATTGTTAGCTGGCTTGGAATATCTCCAGTGTTTTGTTGGTGACTTAAAAAATACTTCATTCTTAAGCCTGTTATCTTTTCTAAGAGTAAATGCACAGGTTGCTTTAGGAAGACTAACGTAATCTGAAGCACGTGGAGATGAAGAAAAATTGTAACGTATTGTAAAATAAGACCAGTTTATTAAATGCATGAAAAACAAAAGACTTTCAGGCAGATGACAAAACCACACACACACACACACACACACACACACACACAGGATGAATGTGGGAAAACTCATAAGTACTTTTTGAAAAAGTGCCTTTTATCAAAATGAGACCTTTCTTCCTTCCTTTGCACAAACATACTTCTATGGTTTCACAAATTACTTTCACATGTCAAGTCAAACTTTATAAGTTTGAATTTAAAACAAGTTGCACTTTTGTGCAATAGACGCTTATATCCTTAAACTGCCTTCATTCTGCTGGACTTAGACGCCACTAACAAATGAGTATTTTAATCTGCCTGATAGCTGGGGGCTCTGTTTCAGCGTGTTTCCCTCTTTTCTCTGCACAGCAGTGTTTGTTTGCACCAAGATATCAAAATAATTGCATGTTTTGCATCATTGTGTTCTAAAACTTAGTAGAAAATTGGAGAAAATGATTGGTTTGATGCTGCAAAAAGCGTAGTCTTTAAAACCTGCAATCTAGTTAAGGGCAGAAATCTCAACACAGGCTCAAAATAGCAAATCTTTAGCTCAACAAGATAATTGTTGAACATAAACAGGACAAATATGAATTGAGTGAGAAGGCAAAGAACAAAAACTGAAGTGTGATATTTTCATATTTAAAAAAATCTACAAAATTATGTGCTTCTACATGTTTATGTAAAAAGCATAGAAATATACGTGCATTCTTATAAAAGCTCAGAATGGGACACACTGGATTGATAGCAGTGGTTACCTCTGAGGATGGGAGTGGATTTATGAAAAGATGATAAACAGAGACTTTTAGTTTTTATCTGAGTATCATCTGTATTTTTGTAATACATATTTGTACATTACTTGGGTAATTTAAAAAACAGTAACCAGTAAATGACTAAAAGAACATGTATAAAAAGCTTGAAATATATTGGCAAAATTACCATTGAAAAGGTGATGTTTAATTCGAGATTTTAGAATACTTATAGCTCAGAAAATAGCAGCTCCTTCTAACACTCCACTCTGTCTTCGGGATGTTAGTTCCTCTTACATTTTCTTGGGAAGGCTTCTTGCACAAAAACACGGAACTACCTACACGTTGTGAAATTTCATCCTCCTCACAACCCAGTGGTGTTCACTGAGCAAGCATAACCATCTCCATGTTATCAGTGAGGTGACGATACTGAGGCTCGAGAACGTTTGTAAGAAATTTGCCCGAGTTCCTATGGCCGTAGGTGACAGAACTGAACATGAACCCGTGAGCACATCTTTGGGACAGGTCCAAGGAGCTGCACTGGTGCTATGGACTGAGTGTGTCCCCCCCAAATTTATATGTTGAGGTCACAACCCCCTACGTGACTGTGTTGGAGATAGGGTCTTTAAGGAGGTCTAAACAGGTCTCTTTGTCTCTCTCTCTGTGCCATGTAAGGACACCATGGCCATCTACAAACTAGGAAGAGAGCCCTCACCAGGAACCGAATCAGCTAACGCCTTGATCTTGGACCTTCCAGCCTCCAGAACTGCAAGAAAGTGAATTTCTGCTGTTTAAGCCACCTAAGATATGGCATTTTGTAATGGCAGCTGAGCAGACTAATACAGTGGTGGAAAGGCACTTTTCTTCCTGAAAGTCAAAGACATTGAAGCATCCTTTTGTCCCAGAAAATCTTTTTCACCCTACAACGGACCAACTATATTACCTGCCTCTTTATGATTATCAGCCACCAATATTTACCATCATTTCATGGAGTGGTCTGAGCATCCTGATGTAGCAGAGAAAATAACGCTGAGGTGAAAAGAGAAGCCAGCACAGGCCTGTCAGCCAATCTAAGAACAATGCTTTGCCGCACTATTAACAAATCCCAAATGCCTCTACCAATGTAACCAGTGAGCTTTTTGTTTATAGCAACCTGGAATGAACGTGATCTCTGGAGTCAGGGAGACTTAGATTCAAATTCCAGCTCTGCCACTTAGAACTGTAGCCTAAACCTCTGTAGTTCCGTAGGAATTAGAGCTGTGCTTGAATTCTGGCTCGTCCCTAATAGAACTGTTGTGAGAATTCAAGGTGACAATGCACATCCAATAATTCCCTCAGCTCCTGGCACATGCCACGTACCCAGTAAAATGTTAAGTCGCGGTCCCTTCCCTTTCTTGCTTCCTTCCTATACTTTTGCCTCATTTCTTCTCATATCTTGCTTCTATTCCTGCTACTGTACAAAATACTGTTTGTTTTTATTTTGCAAGTATGTTGCACAGAGCTTGCAATCCAGAGACAAACTCTCTTATACGTCACATTTCTATAATGGTTTGGATTTTAACAAAGTGCTTCCAGAGACACAAATCTTATTTACTCCTCTAAAAACATGTGTTATTAAATCTCAGGTTCGTTATTAACTTTCCCCTTGATCAGCAGTTTGCTCCTCTGTCACTGGAATCTAGAATATTAACTCGAAAAGAATACAAAGTTAGTGTCAACAGCAAGCTGAAGACACTGTGTTTTATGCACTCACATGTTTCATGCCATCAGCATATTATAACAACACTTTGAAAAAGGTTTAAGTAGATATTGGCTTTTGTTGCCCATCTCAAGATTTATTGGTTCAAGAGTTATTGATCATGGGCAAATCTTGGCCATTATTATGCCTCGAGGTCAAATAAATCTTTATCAGCTGAACATGAATCAATATAATTATGCTTCACTTATGCACATCTTTTTCCTAACCATATTGGGTTTTCAACCAAATCATGAAATATGAGAGAAACTACTTAGGGAGGCAGTCGTGAGGAATTAGGCCGAGAACATTCGTATTTTACGGCAGTGCCAATACCAGATAAAGCCAAGCTTTACCAGCCCTTGCTGACAGAACCAAAGGAATTGCAGCAAAATGTCGAACTTAATTGTTTAACACACTGACTGAGGTATACAAAAGCATCATAGGACAGCATAAAAGACTTCGAACTAGGAGAAATTGAAGCAATCCCAAAGCTGCTAGAACAAGTAGCTGACAGAGAGGTCTAGAAAGATAAGGCAGAAAATTGCATAAACCCCAGGGAATCTGAATTTATTTTAAACCTTCCTGTGTGATTCTAATGTGCAGCCTTCAGGGAATGACTTACTCTTTTATTAGATGTAAAGATTATCTTTCAACATTTCCTTCTATTAGCAGAGACTAATTTTATGTCTTTTTTTGTTTCAAGTAACCATATCGCCTTTAGTGCAACTGAAACTTTCAGCTCTTCACTCTCTGATCTTTGGTTGTTGCTTATGACCTACCGTAAATCTACTCTGAATGCCAGATATTTTTCCTGTTAAGTTTCAGCTTGGTTTTGGTCTGGCGTTGACTGCCAGATCCTTTTGTATTTTGATTCTGACAGGCTTCTCATTATCCTGCCCATCTCTGTTTCACTTGTACATTTGACCAACTTCCTTTTCTATCTCAATCCCAGGTACTGACAGAAGTTGGACCAGACTCTTTATAGTACCCCTCAAAATCTATACCGTTTGACATAATCGTTAACATCTGATGGGGCTTCCTTCCAGCCTGTCTCTACATCTCATGTACATACTGTTATGTCAGGTTGTATAAAATGCAATGCTGAAATAAATAAATAAATAAAAGGTCTTGACTAGGAATTATGGTGCTTTCTAGTTAGCATCAAGCTGCCTGTCAAAACACAAGTACAACATTAATTATGTGGGAGTGCGATTAATATCTGGCATACAACTCTGAACTCTTAGATACAGGAAATCTTTTTTCTTTTCTTTTCTTTTCTACGGACTCCATAATCAAATTCACACTGACTCTGTTTTTAGTGTCTTTTGATTTCCTGTTGACCCACAGATAACTTTAAAACTCATCTAGGCTTGCTGCAACAGTGTTGCCAGTGGAACCTGAAAGAGCTGCATGTTGCAGAAGTCCATCCTTTCTAATTTTTTTGCCCATGACCTAGGCAGACATATCTAAACAAACTGAGGCCGATTTTGGTTGGCATGATAATTTCATGGAGTGTAATGCCAAGTTCTAGGAATTCAAAAACCAAAGAGCCAGGAGAAGAAAAGAAAGAATTATATGCTTCCTTAAAAAATTGTAGCTGAAAATGTTCCTTCTATGATGTTTAGAAGTCAAAGCATAGCACCTCGCCTGTGGATGGCGGTCCTCACAGGAATCCAGCCCTCAGCAGCGGGTTACTGTTGGATTACCTAAGGCAGACAAAATACCCGTAATGCTGTAGAGAGGCACAAACACAGCTCACCGTTTCCCAGTGCCGCATCTGGCATTTGCCACATGGCTGCGTGAACTGGTGCATCAAGTCAGAGAGCAGACCTGGGGGGTTCTGTAAACAGCCCAAGGCAGTTTAGGAGGGTGCCTTTACTACTGGAGAGATTGGCACCATCAGGACAAAACCCGCAGCCGTTTTACAGCCGTATGTAACTATCCATCCTCCACATTCCCTCACCTTGTGCGTGGCTTTACGATCTACAAAGCGCTTTCGCACTCAAGCTGATTTACTCATCTAAACCACTTTGTGTTATAAGTCGTCACCCCACATTTCCAGAGAACTTGGAGGCTCAGAGAGGGCTGGAGACTTGCCCCGGGACTCCTGCTTCTCATGGCGGTGTGGAGGCTGACCTCAGTCACTGACTTAAATTTCCAGCTCTCTCTTCCGTAAAGCACAGCTCCCTACTTTTACATGGAAGATTTTTCTCTATTTATTCTCCAACTATTTCTGTATACATCAAAAGCCGTTAGGATATTCTGCATCCCTCTGTCTGCCTTTATGATGATGGTAGCTGGAATCTGATATTCTCTTAGACATATGCGCTGTCTTTTCACCTAAATTCTAGGCCCTTCTGGGAAAAAATTTCTATCACGAGCATGCCACACACAGTGGGCATTTGATATGTGCTTCTTCATGATGTCAACATGAAACCCTGCAGGAGCTATTATTTATAAATATTTTTCTAAACTCTCTCATTAGTCATTTAGTGATAAGTTCATCCATTTGCCAGTTTTAATGAACCCATAATAGGCCATTGCTATGCTTGGAAATGGATGTTTATCTTGTGGTCTGGTCAGAAGAATCTCCCGAACCAGAGATTAGATTTGACATGTAGGCCTAGATCTGCTGTCAATTTGTGTGACTTTTGTGTGCCCTTTCCGGTGTGAGGGAGGGAGGATAACCAGAGAGACATCAGGGACCTTCTGGGACTCCAAGGAGCACAGCTGGTGTGACTGGTTTACGAGTCAGAAGACCTCAGTTCTGGACGTAGCTTTGCTAATACTGCGCTATGGGACTTTGAGGAGGTTATTCATTCAGTCTCCACATTTCCATTCTTTCATCTGAAAAGAGACGATTACTGTTACTGACTGTGTGAAAGCAGCCCGTGAAGTGCTATCGCAATCTCAAGCAGCAGAAATGGAGAGATACGGGACTGTACATAACATTCACAGATCTTGGGTAGCCATAATGCTAAGGGCTGAGTTTACTTTGTTCCACTCTACCTGACTCCTTTTCTCTCTACTGGATTGTAAGCCTGTGTTTCATAGGTAAGCACAGCTCATGCAAGAATTTAGTTTCAGCATAAAGCCATTGAATGTCCATTGTACAGCCCCCAGAAGTTCATTCAACAGTCCAGGGCTTCCTCTGCCTTTGTTCATGTTCAAGCCAATGAATTCCTATTTCCTCCTCAAAATTCAGAGATGGTTGAATAAAGGTGATCACTTAAATAGATTTTTGAGGTGGAAAGTTGAAACGTGTCTCTCTTCTAAAAGCAAGCAAGTACTGTCAAAGCACTTTAGACAGGACAAGAGTCATTGCTATGAAAAACTGCACATATCACAGGAAGGCATTACTTGGATGGGGGACAGAAGCAACCCCATAACGATGGACCGTGATAAGATCATGTCACCACTGCTTTATAAACAAAAGCTCTTCAACAAAACCAGTGTCAGCAAAAGGTTCACTTATTCTTGCTTTACTGAGCATGAAATGGGATTGAAAGATGGTGTTAAATGGATTATTAAACTGAAGAAATGATGTCTTGTGATCTCTCACACCTAAGCCCCTACTTGAGACATGCATTGTCTCAGTGAAAAACTCTCCGAAGACTCAGGTTCCATATGAATGATGTTAGTGTGAAACTTTTATTTCCCATTTCCATGCTGGAACTATGATCTCTTAAGAAATTACTCTTGTTCTTCACTTATTTTATTCTTATGTCAACATGTAGAAAAGGAATGTTTGTGAGAACTTATAAACTTCAAACAAAGGAAACTCTTGATTTTTCCTGTACCAAGAAAGGACAAAGAATTTATTTTAAAATATATAAACCATTTTTTGAAGTTCTAGCTTTTCTCCACTAATTATTTTTAAAATATCCACAGGTCTCAATGTGTTTAAAATCTTACTTTGTTCAGGCTTTTTGAAAACAAATTATACAATGAAGTCTCATTAATTAAAAATCCGAAGAACTAAAAGGATCAAATAATCATTATTTCCCATTCTTATACAAATGAAAATTGACATTCTTATGTAATTAATATCCAAGGTGCAGAATGATGTTAGCAGCAAATATATACTTTACTGATTCTGAAAGTTGTAATTATTTTGATATGACCACTCAACTAAACAAATGATGTCAACTCAAAGTATGGGTTGCCCAGTCTCCAAAAGGACTCCAAGTTTTGGTTTTGGCACTATCATAGATGATCACAGACTATACACTCTGAATAGCCTCTCCCTCTGGGAAGAACTGAAAATAATGGACTTTTTAAAGAGCTTTAAATGCTTATATGAGATATCACAAATGTTAAAAATTCACAGAGACCAAAAACTACTTGTAGTAGTAACCAGAGATCTGAGCTGATGACTGATTTATGTTGAGAGTGTTTGCTAAAGTTGATCTTGAACTTTATGGTCTCATGGTGTACAGGAGTTACAAACTAATGGGGTCTCTCTCAGGATAGTGACTCTAATAGGAATATCTCCTAGAATAAAGTGTAAAGGCAAACCAGAAATAACCTAACCCTTCAACATCTAACCATATCCTAGGAGAAGCTAAGACAATTGTCTGTCTGGGTAGAGGAGGAAAATTGGCCCTGGGAGGAAAACATTTCTCCTAAAAATCTATAACAACACCAGGCACCAGATGAATTTACAAACCAAATTCACACTCTTCAATCATTCATAAACTTCAAGTTGGGAATGCACTTTGCAATAGTCCTAGATTGGTGAGTCCATCAATAACTTCACAGAGACAAATGAAAATCCTCTGTGAAAACCTACCTGCAATCCAGGCTTCAAAGAAATGTTGTGGACAAAGTTTAAAGGAATAATGAGCTTACAGTGGAGAACCTAAACACGTAAGCAAACAGAACTGCATGAGTAAGACTTGAGATACTGAGATTATCAGAAACAGAAGCTAAAATGAGGATGTTTAATATGTTTAAAGAAATAAAATATGGACTCGAATGCATGTGCCAGAAGCAAGAGACTATTTTAAAAATGACCATGGATATTTGAAAAAGAACTAAATAGAACTTCTAGAAATAAAAAAGTATAATGAATGAACCTGAAATCAACTGAGGATTAGACACAGCTGAAGGGGGAACTAGAAAATAAAATAAATTAAAAGAAAAATTTCAAGTTACAGCACAGAGCAAGAAGATGGAAAGTATAAAGGACAAGTTGAAAAACATGGAGGATAGTATAAGAAGGACTAACATGAGTATAATCAGAGTCCAAGGAGGAGAGAATGTAACCAATGAGAAAATACTCATCCTCAGAATAAGAAAGCCCTACAAATCTAAACAGAATGAATAAATACAAAGAAATCTGCACTGAGAAAGGTCATAGTGAAGCCACAAAACACTGAAGACAAAGAGATTACAGAAGGGAGAAAAGGGCCAATTATAACAAAGGTATGACAATTATACTGATAGCTGATCTCTGAAGAGAAACAAAGGAACCCAGAAACAGTGGGATAATATCTTCAATGTGTTGAAAGAGAAGTTGCCAACCAACAGTTGTCCACTCCATGGAATGCTTTCAAGAGAGAAGTCAAAATAAAGCTATTGTTAGACAAAGAAAAGCTGAGAGAAGTTTCTACTTATATGCCTTCATTAAAAAAATTTTTAAAGATACTCTTTAAGCAGAGGAAGCTGATTCCAAATGGAAGGGCTGAGATGCCAGAGGGAATAATGAGCAAGGAAGGTGTAAACCTTTTTTAAATAACTATATAAAATAATAACAGTAATCTCGTATGTGGTAAAGGTAGACTAAAGACAGATGAAATACGATAATATCACGTAAGTCTAAACAGTGGGATCAGAGAGAAAATGGAAGATCCTTGTATTATTTGGGGGGCAGAAAATATTTTTGAACATTGATCAGTTAAGTGTATAGAAAAGGTGCCTAGGATAACCATTAAAAGACAAAGAAAATAGACAATGGACCACAAAGAAAATTTTTTTAGACAATAATTAGTTTAGCACAACTGCTAAACTAATAGAAGGAAAAAAATAGAATGAAAAAAAAACCACCCTTAACCTAAAATAAAAGGGCAAGAAAGGAAAGTAATAAACAAATAGAGAAGGAGGGGAAAATATACAAAAATAAGGTGACAGAAATAAATCCAAATATATCAATTAATTTAAGAAACTGTAAACAGGAGCCAGCCTGATGGCTGAGTGGTTCAAGTTCCGTGTGCTCCACTTCGGTGGCCTGGATTCATGGGTTTGGATCCTGGGTGTGGACCTGCTCCACTCATCAGCTATGCTGTGGCAGCCTCCCACATACAAAAGGCAGAGGAAGATTGGCACAAATGTTAGCTCAGGGCAAATCTTCCTCACAAAAAAGCAAACAAACTGTAAATGGATTAAATTCCAGTTATAAGACAAAGATTGTTAAACTATATATAAGTACTGTTTAGCAGAGACAACTAAATCATAAGGAATTGGGACAGCTGTAAGTTAATGGAGGAAAAAAAATGAAGCAGGAAAATACTAACCAACACAAAGTCAGTGTAGCTATATTAATATGGGATTAATTCGGCTTTTAAGACAAAACACATTTCTAGAGATTAAAACGTTAACCACAGAATGGTAGAAGATTGAATTCACACACCCCTCTTCATAACTGATAGATCAAGCAGATAAAAAAAAATCAAGATATATTAGGGGGCGGAGCAAAATGGCAGGGTGAGCTGACCCGGGATTCTCTCCCCTCCAAAATACAACAAAAGATTGGAAGAACTGAATTTCAGAGAATAAACATAATGCCAGCTCGTTAGAGACCTACAATACCAAGAAGGCAGAGATCATAAACCCTACTTACAGCCTCGGAGGCACCAGGACGGTAGGAGAGGACATCGCTCCCTCCCCTAGAGTCTGCGATGGCTGCGGCGCGGTTGGGAAGGAGCGGGGGAGGGGCCACGCGACCGGGGGACCATCCAGGACTCCTGCTGCTGGTTCAGTGGAGACCCGCTGACGGGGGAAAGCTTCCGTCCGCAGGGACCCTATAAATCAAGGGCCTTGGGAGACCAGAGAACAGAACTGATCTGAACCCAGACCTGCGCGTGTGAGTAACAGCCCCTCCCCCCCCCAACAAAGCCAGTGGGCGCAGCCATCTTGCCCCGAAGACGGAGAGCTAACATGCCGCTCTCGACCCCCATCTAGTGGCGACAGGCTGTAACTGCAACTGAATTCTACCACCATGAGAAAAAACTGCTCCTCTACCATCCAGCAATTTATAAAAGCCCCAGACCAGAAGGAAAACAATAAAAACACAGAATTAAGTCCTGAGGACTTGGAATTAGGTAAACTAAGTGATAATGAATTCAGAGCAGCTATAATCAAAAAACTCAATGAGGTAGAGAGAAAGATAGAGAAACAAGCCGAGTTCTGGAGTTACTTCACAAAAGAGATTGAAATCATAAAGAAGAATCAAACAGAATTACTTGAGATGAAAAACACAATGGACCAGATAAGACAGAATACGGATTCCCTGAATGCCCGTGTAGACAACCTAGAGGAGCAAATCAGCATAATCGAGGACAGACAGGCTGAATGGCGCCAGACAGAGGAAGAAAGAGAACTAAGAATTTAAAAAAATGAGAAAAATCTCCGAGAGATAATGGATTCAATGAGGAGTAAGAACATAAGGATCATAGGAATTCCTGAGAATATGGAAAAGGAAAATGGAGCAGAAAGTGTGCTTAACGAAATTATTGAAGAGAATTTCCCAAATCTAGGGATCAACGGAGAAATGTGTGTAGAGGAGGGTTTTAGATCTCCTAGATTTGTCAATGTAAAAAGACCCACCGCACGGCACATAATAGTAAAGTTGGCAAATAGGAATGATAAGGAAAGAATACTCAGGGAAGTAAGAAAAAAAAAGAGAATAACCTATAAAGGAGCCCCTATCAGACTGTCAGCGGATTTCTCTACAGAAACCCTACAAGGTAGGAGAGAATGGAGTGATATATTCAAAGCTTTAAAGGATAAAAACCTTCAGCCAAGAATACTCTATCCAGCAAGAATTTCCTTCAGATATGAGGGAGAAATTAAATCTTTTCCAGACAAACAAAAGTTAAGGGAATTTGTAACTAAAAGCCCTCCGTTACAAGAAATCCTCAAGAAGGCTCTCATACCTGAAAAAAGAAAAAAGGGAGAAAGGGGACACAATCCACAGACTAGGAAGACCGATGGATAGAACCAGAACAGGATAGCAAATATTCAACTATAGCATTAGGGTAAAAATAAGGAAACTACCAAAACAAGGACGATCTTAGCACTCTAACTACAAATTCATAAGACAAGTTGGAATAAAAAATGAAAATAATTATTTAGGAGGGGAAGAGCAAAGGGTCTAAATCAGTATTGATCAAGTAAGTAAGAGACCACCAGAGAATAGACTATATTATACACGAGATTCTAAATACAAACTTCAAGGTAGACACTAAAATAAAGTACAGAAAAGAGTCACAAATCATAGATAAGGAAAAATCTAAGAAACCCAGCATAAGAAATTGCAGTATTAAATGGGTAGTCTAAAGCACACAGGAAAAGAAACACAGGAAAACAAGATAATGAGCGACAGATTGACAGCATTAAGTCCACATGCATCAATAATCACTCTCAACGTGAACGGATTGAACTCTCCAATAAAAAGACACAGAGTGGCAAAATGGATTAAAGAACAAGATCCAACAATTTGTTGCCTCCAGGAAACACACCTCAGCCCCAAGGACAAACACAGACTCAGGGTGAAGGGGTGGAGGACAATACTTCAAGCAAATAGCAAGGAAAAAAAGGCAGGTGTTGCAATTCTTATATCAGACCAAGTGGATTTCAAAATAAGACAGGTAAAGAGAGACACAGAGGGACAATATATAATGATCAAAGGGACACTTCATCAAGAAGAAATAACGCTTATAAATATCTATGCACCCAACACAGGAGCACCAAGATTCATAAAGCAACTATTAACAGACCTAAAGGAAGATGTTAAAAACAACACAATAATAGTAGGGGACCTCAATACCCCACTCACATCAATGGACAGATCATCCAGACAGAAAATCAACAAGGAAATAGTGGAGCTGAATGAAAAACTAAAACAATTGGACTTAATAGACATATATAGATCACTCCACCCTGAAGGAGCTGAATACACATTCTTCTCAAGTGCACATGGAACATTCTCTAGGATAGACCATATGTTGGGAAACAAGGCAAGCCTCTACAAATTTAAAAAAATTGAAATAATAACAAGCATCTTCTCCAATCATAGTGCTGTAAGGCTAGAAATTAATTACAAGAAAAAAGCTGAGAAAGGCACAAAGATGTGGAGACTAAACAACACACTACTGAACAAGCAATGGATCATTGAAGAAATTAAAGAAGAAATAAAAAAATACCTGGAAACAAATGAAAATGATAACATGCCATACCAACTCATATGGGATACAGCAAAAGCTGTATTAAGAGGAAAATTCATCGCAATACAGGCACATCTTAACAAACAAGAAAAATCCCAAATAAGCAACCTTAAAGCACACCTAACTGAACTAGAGAAAAAAGAACAAATGAAGCCCAAAGTCAGCAGAAGGAGAGAAATAATAAAAATCAGAGCAGAAATAAATACTATTGAAACGAAAAAGGCAGTAGAAAGGATCAATGAGACAAAGAGCTGGTTTTTTGAGAAGATAAATAAAATTGGCAAACCACTAGCCAGACTTAGAAAGAAAAAAAGGGAGAAAGCTCAAATAAACAAAATCAGAAATGAGCGAGGAGAAATAACAACAGACTCTGCAGAAATACAACAGATTATAAGAGAATACTACAAAAAACTATATGCCAACAGAATGGATAACCTAGAGGAAATGGATAAATTCCTGGACTCCTACAATCTCCCAAAGCTCACTCAAGAAGAGGCAGACAATTTGAACAGACCAATCACAAGGAAAGAGATTGAAACAGCAATCAAAAGCATCCCAAAGAATAAAACCCCAGGACCAGATGGCTTTCCTGGGGAATTCTACCAAACTTTCAGAGAGGATTTAATACCTATCCTTTTCAAGCTATTCCAAAAAATTAGGGAAGATGGAACACTTCCTAACACATTCTATGAGGCCAACATCACGCTGATACCAAAACCTGACAAGGACACCATGAAAAAAGAGAACTACAGGCCAATATCACTGATGAACATAGATGCAAAAATTCTAAACAAAATTTTGGCAACCAGAATTCAGCAATTCATCAAAAGAATCATACATCAGGATCAGGTGGGATTCATACCAGGGACACAGGGATGGTTCAACATCCGCAAATCAATCAACGTGATACACCACATCAACAAACTGAGGAATAAAAACCACATGATCATCTCAATAGATGCAGAGAAGGCATTTGACAAGATCCAACAGCCATTTATGATAAAAACTCTGAACAAAATGGGCATAGAAGGAAACTGCCTCAACATAATAAAGGCCATATATGACAAACCCATAGCCAACATCATACTCAATGGGCAAAACTGAACCCCATCCCCCTGAAAACAGGAACAAGACAAGGATGCCCTCTATCACCACTCTTATTTAACATAGTACTGGAGGTCCTGGCCAGAGCAATCAGGCAAGAAAAAGGAATAAAAGGAATCCAAATAGGGAAGGAAGAAGTGAAACTCTCGCTGTTTGCAGACGACATGATCTTATATATAGAAAACCCCAAAGAATCCATTGGAAAACTGTTAGAAGTAATCAACAACTACAGCAAAGTTGCAGGGTATAAAATCAATTTGCATAAATCAGTAGCATTTCTATACTCCAGTAATGAACCAACAGAAAAAGAACTCAAGAATACAATACCATTCACAATCGCAACAAAAAGAATAAAATACCTTGGGGTAAATTTAGCTAAGGAAGTGAAGGACTTATATAATGAAAATTACAAGGCCTTTCTGAGAGAATTGGATGACGACATAAGGAGATGGAAAGACATTCCATGCACATGGATTGGAAGAATAAACATAGTTAAAATGTCCATTCTACCTAAAGCAATCTACAGATTCAACGCCATCCCAATCAGAATCCCAATGACATTCTTTACAGAATTAGAACAAAGAATCCTAAAATTCATATGGGGCAACAAAAGACCCCGAATTTCTAAAGCAATCCTGAGAAAAAAGAACAAAATGGGAGGCATCACAATCCCTGACTTCAAAACATACTACAAAGCTACAGTAATCAAAACAGCATGGTACTGGTACAAAAACAGGTGCACAGATCAATGGAACAAAATTGAAAGCCCAGAAATAAAACCACACATCTATGGGCAGCTTATCTTTGACAAAGGAGCTGAGGGCATACAATGGAGAAAAGAAAGTCTTTTCAACAAATGGTGCTGGGAAAACTGGAAAGCCACATGTAAAAGAATGAAAATTGACCATTCTTTTTCACCATTCACCAAAATAAACTCAAAATGGATTAAAGACCTAAAGGTGAGACCTGAAACCATAAGGCTTCTGGAAGAAAACGTAGGCAGTACACTCTTTGACATCAGTATTAAAAAGATCTTTTCGGACACCATGCCTTCTCAGAGAAGGGAAACAATAGAAAGAATAAACAAATGGGACTTCATCAGATTAAAGAGCTTCTTCAAGGCAAATGAAAACAGGATTGAAACAAAAAAACAACCCACTATCTGGGAAAGAATATTTGCAAGTCATATATCTGACAAAGGCTTAATATCCTTAATGTATAAAGAACTCTCACAACTCAATCACAAAACATCAAACAACCCAATCAAAAAATGGGCTGGAGACATGAACAGACATTTCTCCAAAGAAGATATACTGATGGCCAATAGGCACATGAAAAGATGCTCATCATCGCTGATCATCAGGGAAATGCAAATCAAAACTACACTAAGATATCACCTTACACCCGTTAGAATGACAAAAATATCTAAAACTAATAGCAACAAATGTTGGAGAGGTTGCGGAGAAAAAGGAACTCTCATACACTTCTAGTGGGAATGCAAACTGGTGCAGCCACTATGGAAAACAGTATGGAGATTCCTCAAAAAACTAAAAATAGAACTACCATACGATCCAGCCATCCCACTACTGGGTATCTATCCAAAGAGCCTGAAGTCAGCAATCCCAAAAGTCCTGTGCACCCCAATGTTTATTGCAGCACTGTTTACAATAGCCAAGACGTGGAAGCAACCTAAGTGCCCATCAACAGACGAATGGATAAAGAAGATGTGGTACATATATACAATGGAATACTACTCAGCTGCAAAACAGAACAAAATCATTCCATTTGCAATAACATGGATGGACCTTGAGAGAATTATGTTAAGTGAAATAAGCCAGCAAGAGAAAGATAATCTGTGTATGACTCCACTCATATGAGGAATTTAAAACTATGGACCAAGAACAGTTTAGTGGATACCAGGGGAAAGGTGGGGTGGGGGGTGGGCACAAAGGGTGAAGTGGTGCACCTACAACATGACTGACAAACATTAATGTACAATTGAAATTTCACAAGATTGTAACCTATCAATAACTCAATAAAAAAAAACTACATAAAAAAAATCAAGATATAGATTTAAATACAATTAACAAGCGTTATCAAGTAAGCTATATAGAATATTCTTCCCAACAAATTTATGAAGCCTGCTTGGGTTAAAAGATAGATGATGGGGCCTGGCGCCATGGCCGAGTGGTTAAAATCGTGGGCTCCACTTTGGTGGCCCAGGGTTTCGCTGGTTGGGATCCTGGGTGTGGACATGTCCCCGCTCACCAGGCCATGCTGAGGCGGCATCCTACATAGCACAACCAGAGGCACTCACAACTAGAATCTACAACTATGTACTTGGCAGGGTCCTGCCTGGTGGTGCAGCGGTTAAGTTCGCACTTTCTGCTTCTTTGGCCCACGGTTTCCTGGTTCAGATCCTGGGTGCGGACATGGCACAGCTTGTCAAGCCATGCTGTGGCAGGTGTCCCACATATAAAATTGAGGAAGATGGGCATGGATGTTAGCTCAGGGCCAGTCTTCCTCAGCAAAAAAAGAGGAGGATTTCTGGCAGATGTTAGCTCAGGGCTAATCTTCCTCAAAAAAATTTTTTTTTAATTAAAAAATTAAAAATAAAACACTTATGTATGGGGGTAGCTTTGGGAAGAAGAAGAAAAAAAATAAGATTGGCAACAGATGTTAGCTCATTTGCCAATCTTTAAATGATAGATAGATAGATAGATAGATAGATAGATAGATAGATAGATAGATAGATAGACAGAAATAGTAAAACCATGAAATAGGGAAAAAATGACATAATTAAAGATAATTAGCAGAACCAAAAATTGAATTTTTGAAAAAATTAATAACATTAGCAAACTTACGGCACAATGACTAAGAGAAAAAGACAGGGAAAGGACATGAAAATGAGACTGTATGAAACTGCAGAAACCAAAAAAGGGGAATATGAGGATATTAAGATTTTTAGATGAATAAATTGGAAAAGTTAAGCAAAGCAGACAATACACCCCCCACCAAGTAACTTACCAACTCTGATTTGAGAAGCTAGGAAACCTGAATGTTTCTATAATTAGTAAAGAAGTTGAGTAAGTAATTAAAAGTCTCCAAGAAAGAAAACTCTAGCCCAAATGGTTTCAAAAAGGTCTACCAAACATTCAAGAAATAAATGATTTGAATCATACACAAAAAATTCATGAATATATTAAAATAAGTGTACCACTTTATGAAATTATGATAACCTTTGTTACCAAAATCCTATCAAGGATGGTTATTAAAAGGAAATAATTATTGACATCTCTCTCATGCATCTAGAGGCAAAAATAATACCTTAATAATCTTAATGCAGCAATGCGTAAAAAAGATAATACTTCATGATAAGAATGCTTTTTCCCAGGCAAACAGGTTTGTTTACCATTAGAACATCTTTTAATGCAATTCACCACATCAATGATTTTAAAAATTGTATGATCAGTTCAATAGCTGCAGAAAAAAAACATATATGCTATCTAGAAATCTAAGCAAAACATGAAATTTCTTTTAAGATGAAAGGACAAACAAGATCTTAATGCTTTAACTATGAATAATAAATCTCAAATTTGTCCAATATTGCCTGTCTATTAAATTTTTATACCGTCCCCATACTTAAGAAAGAGATGTAAGCATCTTAGATGAAAAACTTACGATGCAATGGAACCATTAAAACTGAGACATCAGGCCCTGTGTACTCCAGGTGGACCCAATCTCAGGGAATTTTAGTGATGATAGGGATCTTTTCTATTTTTAGGGTTTTATTTATTTATTTATTTTACTGCGGTAACATTGGTTTATAACATTATATAAATTTCAGGTGTACATCATTATATTTCAATTCCTGTGTAGATTACATCATGTTCACCACCCAAAGACTAATTACAATCCATCACCAAGCACATGTGCCTAAACACCCCTTTCACCCTTCTCCCTCCCTGCTTCCCCTCTGGTAACCGGCAATCCAATCTGTGTCTCTATGTGATTGTTTGTTGTTGTTTTTTTCTTCTGTTTATGAGTCAGATCACACAGTATTTTACTTTCTCGCTCTGATTTATTTCACTTAGCATGATACCCTCAAGGTCCATCCATGTTGTCACAAATGGCCGGATTTCATCATTTCTTATAGCTGAGTAGTATTCCATTATGTATATATACCACATCTTCTTTATCCATTCGTCCCTTGATGGGCATCTAGGTTGCTTCCAAGTCGTGGCTATTATGAATAATGCTGCGATGAACATAGGGGTGCATATATCTTTGCCCATTTGTGTTTTGATGTTCTTTGGATAAACACCCCACAGCGGAATAGCTGGATCATATAGTAGTTCTATTCTTAATTTTCTGAGGAATCTCCATACTGTTTTCCATTAGTGGCTACACCAGTTTACACTCCCACCAGCAGTGTATAAGGGTTCCCTTCTCTCCACATCCTCTTCAACACTTATTATTTCCTGTCTTGTTAATTATAGCCATTCTGACAAGAGTGAGGTGATATCTCATTGTAGTTTTGATTTGCGTTTATGTTAATGATGTTGAACATCCTTTCATGTGCCTGTTGGCCATCTGTATATCTTCTGTGGAGAAATGTCTGTTCAGAT